>NC_143159.1:20909977-21063182 GCF_041381405.1 Jatropha curcas
TTTTTTTTCCTTTTTGTTGCCAAAATAATGAAATACACGAAATTAAGATGTTCAATTTCCTCTGTTTGATAGGGAATTGATTTCTATTTTTTTCTGACGTGATAAACTGAGACTAGATTGTAAGTTAAAATGACTGTTATGTGAGATTTGTTGAGTTCTTGATCCTGTTGCCTTCTCTAGCATGCCCATATCCATGGTACACAGAAGACATTTCAATCACATACCAGACATCTGATTCAAAACGATCCAAGATGGGAATTGTAGTCCTTCTTCTTGAGGATCAATTGAAAAGGAATCATTATAAGATTTTTAAACTTAACCCAAAAGCAGTTAAAATACGAGCTGTATGAACTAATATTTAACAGCTATATACCAGTTATATGAACAAGTCAAAATGTTTGCGATTCCAAGTGTAAACACAGTAGAATAAGTGGGTCATAAAGCCCATAGTTAAATACAATTTTCTGATTCTTAACAATTATGCTTAGAAGGTGAAACTATAGTCAATGTTTATAACAAAATACTTTTGCCTTGACTGCAACTTCAAGTACGTATCTGTAGATCTGTACAAAATTGTTACTCAGAAACTTGAGAAATTTTCTTGTGCTACCTGTCTTCCATCATTTCTCCATCAGTCTATTACCCAAAGCTACATGAATGTTCATGGGAACTCAGGGGAACGTGCAAAAGCAACTTCTAGTCAGATTAGATGAGGTCTTATATTAAATAGAGATTGAATTAGATTGATGTTTACGCCATTTTGGTACGCTTTGAATGCGTTTCCTTCATCCAATCAAGGCATTCTTCTGCAGTTCCTGTGGGATGGGCAAGTTGCCAAGCTAGCAATTTTTGTTGCTGCAAAGAGGAAATAAATTGGAATCAAGAAATTTTATAGTAGCTCTCAACTATGGGAAAGAACGAATGCCTTACCCATTCCCGAACAAGAGGTCCTCCTGATTTAAGCTGCAAAACGCTGATAATATCTTTGCCATTAACCAATGGCTTTACGTCCCAGATTTTTTCAAGACCTGTATCATGATAAAAACATCACAATCAGAAAAAGGACATGAAGGGGAGCTTCCCAGTCAAAATAAAACAAACTAGGGTTTTCTTATGTCTATAATATATACATAGCAAATAATGAGTATTTGACATTTTTATACCTATGCTCAGAAGGATAAAAATTCCTAGGAGTATGAATCATATTACACAGATGAATTTTCATACCTAGTCCAGTTATGGCATTCTCAACTGTCTTAAATAGTTCTCTTCTCTTGTCGAGTTGAAACTGTTTATCTAAAAGTTCTTGAGTAAAATCTCTGTTGGTGGGATATATCACAGTAGATATCAATAAAGCAACTCGCCAGAAGTCTTTGATTTCTCGTAGCAGAAATCCTGCATCATTAAAGTTACAAGAAGCAGTTTACTGAACTAAATGCCCTAATTGTTTGTAATATATTTAATATAATGGCTGAGCAGCCATTCCAATGAATGCCAAAAGGGGCAGATTTAGGCAATCAGGCTATTTCAGGGTGAGAACACCGAACTGTTCCGGCACATCTATACGGTCACGGATTTTGTGGTCACTTACTGTGTAGAATAGAATATTGACTATCTAGAATAAAATGACGGAGGTTGGTGACTTGTTACAAATTTATAGGTATTTACTAGAATGATTGTTTGTAGTTGTGAAAGTTATGAATAGATGAGCCAAATAAGAAAGAATCATAGAGAAATCAGCGAAAGTTGAATGTGCCGTGGACAACTTTATACCTGCCAATACGCGGTGTTCTGATGAGAAAGGCACATCAATAAGTTCTACTCCCCAGTCAACTTCATCTGGATGGGTGTCCTCATTAGAAATAAGCAAAGGGATCAAGTTTAAGAATTTCTCAATTGACCTATGTATCTTAATAACCTACAAAAAAACAATTGAAGTTATCTTCAAGAAGCCCCTGAGACTGTTGAAATTATATCCTATCATTAGTAGATGCAGTTAGAAACCAAAGAGAATAGGTTAAACTCACTGTTTCAGAGTCGCTGACTTTTTGCTTAAGAGAGTCTTTGAAGACAAAGTTGACAACAGGAGCCTGCAGCATGAGAACACATGGGCAGCTTCAGCAGCAAATAAACTTAACTATTGGATATCGAAATAAAGATATGCATGTATTGAAACCCAAGACAAAGAGTACAATCAGAAATTTGAGAAACGACAAAAGCCTGAAAAGATAATTCAGGGCTAAAGGCCATTCATTATGATTCAAAATCAAAATGTTTGTACTTTGTTGAAAGTTGCAGCCAGGTCAGGATGCCCGAAAAAAATACAACTGTAAAGTGGCCCCCTGTCAAAATCCCATTCTGAGAGAGGGTGAGAGAATTATACAAGGGGGACAACAAATGGTGCGAAAAAGGCTTAAAAATTTGCATCACCCTATTATGAAACTAACCAATGGTAACAACTTCCTGTGATGCACGTTTAGTGTTCATGTGGATCCGTTGCATGCTTCCAGAAATAAAGAAACAAGCACAAAAAGATGCAGGATATAAATAAAACGAAACAAGGACCATACCTTTTTACCCTTCTCATCCTTGTATGTAACATTTCTGAATGGAAGAAACAACGCAGCATATAAACAGAGTCTCCTTTGTTCATCCTAGAATGCAAATGTGACAGTATTTATAACTCAAAACCAAAGACAACACACTAAACATGCATAAAAAGAATTGAAATGGAAACTACTTGAGATAATGTCAACAGAAGAAGGTGAAAGTAAAAAGATTTGGGAAATAATTCGTGGCTCACTCACAGTGAAGAAAGAACACCCAATTGATTGAATAAGGTTCCATGCAGCGTCCATGTAAGCAACACAGAGCCTAAAATGGGTAAAAGGATCCTGTGAGTAGGAAAAAAAAAAAAACATATATATAATAAAAGGCTGCTGTAAACACAATGACATTCTTTAAGCCCAATAATAATGATGTTAGCAAAAGTGTATAGGAATTCTCTCAGGATCAGTATCTCATGAAAAAGCGTGCATTCCAGCTGCTATTATACTACAAAAATTTCTTAATAAAAATGCAAAACATCAAAACTGCTCAAACGATATTGAATGAATGGGTTTACTTTGCTCAATAAGCTGCATCTATTTTTAAATTCCAAAGCGGCAAAATTTCAGGAGAGAGGAGGAAACTTTTAAAACGCACTATGTTTGACCACCAAATTACTGGACTAGAGATAGGCATGGCGGTTCATGGAACCGACGGTTCAAAATTTTTGAAATGTTGAACCTGAACTAGCCCTTGAACCGCCGGTTCCGGTACGATTCCGATGAACCGACGGTTCCGATCACGATTTCCAGCGATATATTTTTTTTTTTTTTTTTAAAAAAAATTCGGTTCTTACCTTACATCTTTCTTTCGAAAATATTAATATGATTTTAAAAAATATTGGTAAATTTTAGAATGCTCATACTTGTATAAGAATAAAATTAATTAATTTAACAAAATAATCAAATAAGTTATCACTTTATTTTGTTTAAATGTTATTAATTAAATAAATTATAAGAAAATTTTGAAAAATGCTTCAAAAAAATGTAATTTTAAACTTAGTAAACAATTTAAAAGGGTAAAACAAAAAGTTAAAAACAATATAAGTTTAGACTAAATATTTCTCTCTTTTCTTTCCATTTTACTTTTTAGATTTTTAACTTTTAAAGGAAAGTGTTTTTAAAAAAAAAAAAAATCTTAAGTATATCATGCAGTAAAATATTATTGAGACTTTTAGAAATGTATAAAATAGGCTAAGTGATTATTATTTTGAAAATAAAAATAGAAAATTTTCGGTTCGAACCGGACCGGAACCACCGGCTCAGGGCCGATTCAAGTTCAAATTTTAACATTCACATAAACCTTAACCGGCCCTTGAACCATCGGTTCTGGTTCAAAACTTTGAACCGACGGTTCTGATCCGATTCCGGTTCATCTACAGTAAGGTTTAGTTCCAGTTCAAAATGAACCGGTAGCCATGCCTAACTAGAGAAAGATAAATTATAATCACACTGATGCATGCCTTCATCATTCCTAAACTCTTGCTAAATAATATAACAAACTCTAATTTGGATTTTGGACTAGTTTAGCAGCAGATTTATTTTACATAAAACAGAGATAAGATGTAATTATCAATGACATCATGGACCATATCATACTTGTGGCATCCTTCTGACACTGCTGGCTCAACCTTAGGAGGAAAACCAAAGACAACCCAGAATAATGTCAAATCTGAAATATGTGTCATAGCTTTAACAGGTTGATTGCCAGAAATCATGAGATCAACCTGCACAGAAGAGCAGCAACGAGATAAATAATAAACTACTATCATAGTACACTGGATATAAAGAAGTCCCTCACAAGCAAGTCAATGTCTTGCCAGACATAAAAAAATATTTTGAGGCATATGCTATTCATCTATTCAAGAGGGTTAGCATACTTCAGTTCCAATGCGCTCTTTGCTAATTTTCACTGCAAGAGCATTTTTCACATCATCACAGGCAGCAGCTACTTTGAGTTCTTCATCAAGTATGAATCCAAACCTTGCACCTAAATAACCAGAAATTAGCCATGTAAGACATAGAAATGGAAAAAGAGAAGCAAGAAAAAAAGAACCAATAGAAGTGAAGAAAAATATTAGGTTGTAAGATCGCGCTAGCTGACTGCGCATATGAAAACATTTGAGGTGTTTTATATGACATGATCAGGTTATATAATAGACATGGACTCAAAAGTTTTCAGCAGTTGAGTTATTGCCTATATATGCATAGCAATTTCAGAGCAATGATCAATCACTTGAGTTTGATGTTACTTCTTAATTACTGCTGTTATTAGTTGGTAGTTGTTTAAAATGAAGCCCTAGAAGACTTACAGAGTTCAACATGTTTCACCTATCCAAGGACCAACATGAGTTCTAATTGTTTGGTAGAGTTTTATTTCATAGTAAATTTATAATTCAATTGAAAGGATAAAACCCGAATACTTCTTAAAGACATTACATGACACTAAGAAAACAAAATAGATATACAAAAAAATACAAGTTTTGATACTGAGCTATTTCAAGACATGCTGAGCTAGAAACTTGCATGTGTTATCCAAAAAATTATGTGTAGTCAAATCTCACCAAAAGGAAAAAGAAAATTGAAATTCCCAACACAATCAAATAAAATCTAAATTCAGAAGTACCAAATCGAATAGCTCGAAGAACTCTAAGCGGATCATCCAAAAAAGTAGCTTTTGGAGGTAAGGGAGTAACTATTTTTCCAGACTTTAGATCTTCAATGCCTGCAATGAAAGAAAGAGAAGGTAATATAAGTGAGAAAGCTTTATACAAAGGACGTAACAAATTTACTTGACAGCAAAAGAAAGAGAACAGCATAAAAAGCCTATCTTAACCTCTTTCAGTAAAGTCCTCAACTGAACTGGTATTAATATTGTAGAACAAGCTGACATAAAATGAAATGTTAATGCCATACGTTAGTCCAACAACAAATATATAGTTATCATGAACAGCGTACAGAGAGTGCACCAATTTAATCATTTAAAGAGGAAGATACCTGTTAATGGTTAAATCTCTTCTAAAAGCATCCTCTTTTGCTGTGCCAAATTTCTGTTGCAAACTCAATGCAGATTAAACAAGTAAATTTTATGTCCTAAATAAATTACATATTCAGCTAAATCGCAATAGAAGAAATCAAATTCAACTGATGGTTTAATAAGTAAATCAGAAAAGGCTACTCAACGCATGGCTCTAACCTAAGACTATCACTTGAAGTTGTTTTAACCAGAGATTGTTTCTATGGTTAACTGCAAAAATTGTTCCCATCATATGCAACTAAATTTAGCATTTTTAAGAACTTAACAAACAGAACACACTCCATGAACATGGAACTAAAAAATTATTAGACAAGTAGATGCTAAGTTAGAAGTTCACCATTGTAGGAATACGACTGCCTTCACTATACTCTTCACACCTTAAGTTTACAAAATCTATCCATAAATCAAAAAGGCGCATCCTTGCAGTTTCTAAGTGCTTGGACTGGTCAGGATTGCTGCAAGAATAGAACCATATTGGTCAACTATGAAGTACTAACATTCTTTCTGAATGAGAGGAGACACATTATGAACAAATCAAATAAAAAGAAGAGGAGACATAATCTAATTGTTTTTTTATATTTATCTTTTTTCATTTTATAAGATAAACTTTTTCATTGTCTGACATCTAAAAAGACTATATCTACAGACATTTAGGTGGATAAGTTAAGCATATATCAGGAATTATACTATTAGTGAATATGTATGCTGGGTCCATATCAGATCTATATTGACTAATTTATTGAAGTAATTTAATTGTAGAATAGAACTGATACAGAAATTTATCACGTGTCAGGAACCATAATTCAACTAGTGACATGAGGATTTTCAGTCTTCTACTCTACGTGCTGCCCATCCACACAAAAAAATTAGTTCAATCACGTATTTGATAAGCAATAAGCCCTTTTCTATTGCTCCATAGCTGCCAGCTATACATAGTAATTAAAGGCGCGCCTTACTTAAGGCTCAAGGGCTTGCACCTCAACAGTCCTGAGGCAGGCCGCGCGCAACTTCACTCAGGCTATCGCCTGTGGGTGGAGGCGTGCACCTTTTTTGCGCCTTTCTATTTTTTTGTTTTCCAAAACAAGTCATCTAGGATTTTTTTTTTTTTTCAATATAAAGCTATCTAGCCAACATCAGCTTAAATAAATAAATAAATATAAAAGAGATGTGCTTTGTGATCCAACCTCCACTCCTTCATCCAGCAGTCACCTCTTGGAATCTAGTCTTTAGCCCCATTCCATCCAAATATAACTCTTTCAATTTTTCTTCCTATATTTGCTTTCTATTTCTTTTCCTTTTTTTGCATTATTTTGATTATACTCTTTTCTGTCAACTCTAATATCTTAAGTATAACTTGTCATGTTGCCATTTTTTCTGATTCATGTGTGTTTCTTTCCATGTTTTCTACTTTTTTCTCTTTTTTTTATTGATATCTTAAAATATATTTTTCGAATTATGTATTTTATCCTTTTTTTTTTTTTGCGCCTCACTTCACTTAGGCCTCGCCTTCGCTTGGAGGCTAGCGCCTAGGCTCCAGCAGCCCAGTGCGCCTTGTGCCTTTAATTACTATGCAGCTATAACATATTACACCTATCTATACCTATTAGTTAACGGACGCTTTCACACCGTTGGTTGCTACTATTTCTTTCATACTCGACGAGACGATCCTATTGCCGATGTAGTAAACGAAGAAGAAGCACGATCTTCTTTCTTTTATACTTCCTTCAGCTTTCGACCTTCCCTAGGTAGATATCCATGAAGCAGCTTTTTCAACTTAAGTGAATAGATCCGTTATTTCCTATTGTAGTGGTTCCCTAGTTATCCATGGCATTTCTTTGGAATGACATGGATAAGATTACAAGCTTATAAAGCTAAGATTAGTAAGACGGAACATATTAGTCTACAAAGAAGTCCAAGCAACAAGCATGAAAAATGAAACAAAAAAGCGTATGAATTTGGTACTTGCTGCATAAAATGTTCAGATTTTTTTTTTTTTTTTTTTTTTTGGGGGGGGGGGGGGGGGGGGCATGGAATATCCAATCAGAGGACAAGAAAAAAAGAATCAGAAAGAGAAATAGTAGTTACAACTCCAGAAAACACCAAATCTAAAGTCATAATGTAACATGTTACAACCTTCATATAGCATATAAATCTGACTAGAAAAAAGGTTTTTAATTTTACATACTAGTAGAATATGAATTAAACTTAAAATCCTAATAGAGTGAATTACTAAATAGTTAAAGGATTTAACTATTTTAAACAAAGCCTAATTTAACTAAAACATAAAGTATTAAAATATAAATTAACCCTAAATTGGAGAATTGCTACAGTATAGTAAACAGTAATATGCTACAGTAACATGAGCAGTAACTTCCTGGAAATTCTGAAACTTATTTCTTCATCAATATGCACAACTAAAATAGTTCTTGGGGAAATTTCCCTGCATAGATGAAAGCAATGCAAGTTTTTTACAATTAACATTATTTACTTGGAGAAATTGCCACCGTATCTTAAGTTTTTCTGAATTTATATTGCAGAATCTCAGCATCTGGCAAGTCAAATGTTCATATCAATTTTGTAGTGAATATTATATTCATCCACATAGGGATAACCTTTTACAAAACTAAACAACTAAAGAACCAACAACAGCAGTGAAATGTCAATGAAATAATAAATTCATGTTTAATGTGAGGTTAGTTGTATTCTAAATGAAATCTGCAAAGAAATATTACTTATAGACTAGAACAAAGGAGAGATGAATTCTACCGTGGAATAATGCCAATACCCTGTGCCACTTCCCCAGTAGATAATAAATACTCCCTGACCTTATCAACAAACTCACTGCCCAACATATTGTCAATAGCAATATCAATGTCATAACAATCCTTGCCTAAAATCTGCCAATGAGAAAATTACCATTATAAGGAAATAATACATGAACATATTAATGAAGAATGAAGAGAAATAAAGAAAACATCATATCCAAACCCCAATTAGAGCGAGCGCAAACATGTAAATAGATATCATTTGTCAATTGTCTTTTTAGCTTCTTTCTTAGAATATGCAAACATGTATTATAGACACTATCCAATCTTACAAGCTATCTCCTCCTGCCATAGACTTCAGTATCTCAACTCTCAAGTAACCAGAGATACATCTAAGAGAAATTCATCATCTACAAATTATGGTAATGAAACCTGCTCATACTGAAACCCCAATTTCAACAGTCAGTTCCAACACCTTTCTTCACCTTTTTAACACTAAATCATTCTTCCCAAGTGAACTAAACCAATAATTTTATAATCCAAATACCCACTTATCGCTCATAATTCTCTCTGCTTTCCTAAGGGTGGACTTTAATCAAACACTTGATAGGCCCAAAACTCTGACAACTGAGAATTACTAAAACCCGAAAAAATTTCTCACAAAGCATACGAACCGTCCAAAAAACGAAATGTTCTGTACAATGTGTATAAATAAGTGTGTATTATTAGGCGACCGACCTTGTCGCGAACCCAACCGCCGGCAACACGGAGCTCAGTTTTGAGATTGCAGTGACGCAGGGTGTTAAGAAGGCGATCAAAAATCTTCTTCTCAATCTCCGTCAGTTCAATTTTGTCCTTAACGTGAACTTGAACAGCTGCTTCAGGAGAAGATGTCCCCATTGCTCTGCAACGATAACGGCGTCGCAGAAGAAGATGGCGACTTGGAGTTATGGTTTCGCTTGAGAAACGAAGGTTTCGGAACGCGAAGGTTGTTTTGATATGGTTAATCCTTCTACCGCGGAGATTCGGAGAGAAAAGAAGACGAAAAGGGTCGAGCTTTATAGCCGTGTTCAAGTAAGGTCTCATAGTCTTCTTTTGCTATATAGTGGCTCTTTGAGCTCGAGGAGCTAAGAAATTGCATCCCGAACTTCTGGCTCTAAGCCCGGTTTAGGTTATGAAGGCTTGAACTGAGCGCCATTTTGCATTTTTGTTTTTTCTTTTCTTTTTATAACAAGCAAACTTTTTAATTCTAAAAATAAAATATTTTGGTAATGAATTCATAAGCTTATTTTCACCGGTTGTCCCTGAACTATATGCCCCACGCATTACCATTCTTAAACTTCAATTCATCACTTAAAAATCCCTTAATTATTATTAGAGTACCAAAGAAAATGCTATTAGCTAGTTTTTTTGTCAAAGATATGGTAATTTATTGACATGGACACATTTTTAATTAAATAAATGAAAAAATTCATATCATATATTCTCATCTTGTCTTTCTCTTGCCTTTTTCTTTCTACTAACCCTCTTTCTCTTTGCTCCTTGCATCTATCGCTAATCCTCTCCTTTTAAGCCCAGAGACCATGCTTTGATTTCAAAGAGCTTCCAATCTCCAAGTATTGGAGGAGTAACTCGATACCTGGAGATGGCTTAATTTCACCGGACATACCTAAAGTATAGGCACTATTTCAGTTGCATACCTAGAATTCAATTTGTCACAAAAAATATATTAATTTTAATTAGTGTTTCACAAAAATCTTTCTATCCAATTTACCGGTGAGTGTCAAACGGAAGTCTGACATGAACACTAACAAATCATTTACAGGACAGAGAAACTCACCATATCAGCTGGCCATATCAGATAATGAAAAAAAAAAACTAAAATCACAATTTTCTCTCTCCTGCCCTATCTTTTCCTTTTAACTTATGCCCTAGCTGAAGATTTCCTCACGTTAGCTCATCTATTTATTTTCGTTACCCTCTCATGGCCGAATCTTCTACATCTAGCATAGAACGAATGCAATGGCTTCAACACTATGCAGATGTGGTTAGGAAGCCATTATGAGAACCTCATGGACTGAAAGTAATCCTGGGCGGAGATTTCTCCAATGGAGCAATTATGGGGTAGATGTATATTTATTTTCTTTTTTACTGCATTTTATGAGGTTTGTTGAAAGTTATTTTTTTATTTTTTTTAGACTGCTAGCTACTGTCGTTATCTTGAATGGGTGGATTTTGTTGTTCATCCTCGATCAAAGGTAGTCATAGTCAGATTGTTGAGAAAGCTTGATAGATTGAAGAAAAGAAAGAAGGAGGTGGATGATGCAAGGAAGAAAGCTTTATGGATTTGTAAGCTTCTTAGAGCTTCCCTAGTAGTTGTGTTGGTGCTATGTAGCTACATGTTGGGATCAAGATTAAATTAACATGAGGATTATTTTTGTGGGTTGGATGGGGTTGGATTTTGGGGATGTTATTCTAGTAGTAAAATTAACTAATTGGCAGCAAAATATCCCTCTTGCCATGTAATGAAAATTTAAATATTGGTTAATGAAACTTTAGAGATATTAGTTTGACCATATGAATGAGTTTTCTTATTTTGTATACATTGCTAAAAGTACTTTAAAAAATCATTGAAATCCTCTCAAAAATATCAATAAAAAGGACTAACAGTTAAAAAACAATTAATGTAACTAAATTTTGCAATCATTAAATTAATGGCAAGATGCCCCAAAAAATTACAATAATGATTTAATAGTGAACGAAAAATTTGTTAGGACCCCGGCAATAAAATTACGAGAATAATAACACAGCGGAAAAAAAAAAGGCTAACAAAGAGAGTAATACAGAAATAGTGGCACTCAAAAGTGTTTCCCAAAAAATACCCCAAATTATCTTCACTATTTTCTCTACCCTAGTTTTACAACCCTTTCTAAAACTATAACTCTCTAAATGTCTTTTCTTTCTTTTACTCTACTTGTGTGTTGATGAACTAAATTAACTACTATTTATAGGAGAAGTGGACGCGTGAAAATAAAGTGAGATCCACTGAAAGAATTTTCTTCTCTTCTTTTATTTTCAAGTTGTGTGGGTCCCACATGTCGGAGGGACCTACCACATTTTCTTTTCTTCTCCCTTTTTATTTATTTATTTTAAATGTGGGTCCCATTGAGTGGTCACCGCCACGAAAAATCTCCCCCTGCACACTCAAGTGGGGACGTTAGCCATACCGGCTATCTATCTGTAAGTGACAAGCTTCTTCGTAGGTAAAGCTTTAGTCATCATATCAGCGCCATTATTATCAGTGTGAATCTTTTCAATCTAAAATAACTTCATCTCCAGCGCATCACGTATCCAATGATACCTTACATCAATGTGCTTTGACCTTGAATGAAAGGTCGAATTCTTGTTGAGATGTATTGCGCTTTGACTACCACAGTGGATGAGAGTGCAACGCATTTTTGCAAATTTGATTGCCAAGAAACTGCTGCTCCTGCAAAGGTCATCAGATATGCCGAAGTTGATTTGCGTGAATCAACATCACCACCCATATCTACATCTGTATAACCATCTAACATAGGTCTATTATCACCAAAACATAAGCAGATTTTGGAAGTGCTCCTAAGATACCTGAGAATCCACTTCACTGCATTCTAGTGTTCTTTACCTGGATTTGAAAGAAATCGGCTAACAACACCAACAGCATGAGCAATATCCGGTCTTGTGGATACCATGGCGTACATCAAGCTACCAACGGCAGATGCATAAGGAATCTTCTTCAGTTCTTCTTTTTCTTTCTCACTTGAAGGACATGGACTGAGACTTAATTTGAAATGACCTGCAAGTGGAGTACAAACTAGTTTCACATTGCTCATGTTGAATCTGCTGAGAATTTTCTCTATGTACTTCGTTTGAGATAACCACAACTTTCTTTGTTTCCTGTCTCTAGAGATCTTCATTCTGAGAATCTGTTTTGCCGATCCCAAATCCTTCATGGCAAAGGATTTTTCAAGCTCCTTTTTCAAGCTCTCAATTTTCTCAACATCGTGTCCCACAATTAGCATATCATCCACATATAACAAGATAATGATAAAGTCACCATCTTCGAAACTTTTTACAAACACATAATGGTTAGAAATAGTTTTCTCATACCCATGATTTACCATGAAAGAGTCAAACTTTTTGTACCACTGTCTGGGAGCTTGTTTGAGGCCATACAAGCTCTTCTGCAGTTTACACACCAAGTGTTCTTTGCCTTTGACTCTGAACCCTTCTGGCTGCTCCGTATAAATTTCCTCCTCTAAGTCACCATGGAGGAAAGCGGTCTTTACATCAAGTTGCTCGATCTCCAAATTCAAGCTAGCTGCTAAACCGAACACAACTCTGATAGAAGACATCTTGACCACATGTGAGAAAATTTCTTCAAAGTCAACTTCTTTCTTCTGACCGAATCCCTTCACAACCAATCTTGCCTTGTACCTCGACTGTGAGTTGTTCTGTTCAGTCTTCAACCTGAACACCCATTTGTTCTTCAGTGCCTTCTTACCTTGAGGCAGTTTCACCAACTCATAAGTCTGGTTCTCATGCAAGGACTCCATCTCATCTTGCATGGCTTTCCACCATTCATTCCTTTTACAATCTTCCATTTCCTCTTAGTAGTTCTCTGGTTCTCCCCCTTGAGTCAACAAGTCATACTCATTGGGAGAATATCTCTGGGAAGGTATCTTGCCTCTCGCAGATCTTCTCAATTGAGGCAGTTCTTCTATTGGAGCTGGTTCAACATCATTCTGAACAGGTTCGCCATCATCTTCTTCATCGTTTTGTGGTTCTACATGAGGTTCTGCATCAAGACTAACAGGAAACCCATTGATAGACTTTGGCTTATTTTTCTCAAAGTCTTCAATGGTTTGGTCTTCCAGGAATACGACATCTCTGCTTCTAATGAGCTTCTTTTCAACTGGATCCCATAATCTGTACCCAAAATCATCATTTCCATAACCCAAGAAGATACACTGTTTTGACTTCGAATCAAGCTTGGATCTTTCATCTTTTGGAATATGAACAAAAGCCCTGCAGCCAAATATTCTAAGATGATCGTAAGAAATATTTTTCCCTAACCACACGTTTTCTGGTACATCTCCGTTGAGGGAGGTTGAAGGTGAAAGGTTGATCAAGTAAACTGCAGTATTCATTGCTTCATCCCAAAAGGTTTTAGGAAGTTTAGCATGAGAGAGCATACATCTAACCCTTTCAACAATGGTCCTGTTCATTCTCTTTGCAACTCCATTTTGTTGTGGAGTTTTGGGAACTGTCTTCTGATGTCTGATGCCGTGTTCTGAGCAATACTTCTCAAATGGTCCTCTGTCCTCACCACCATTATCAGCTCTAACACATTTTAGCTTTCTTCCCATTTGTCTTTCAACACTGACATGAAAGACTTTAAACATATCCAGCACTTGGTCTTTAGACTTTATTGGTAAAGCCCACACCTTTCTAGAATGGTCATCAATAAAGCTGATGTAATATGAACAACCACTCAAGGATTTGTCACCCATTGAGTAAACATCAGTGTGTACCAATTCTAGAATACCAGGCTTTCTAGAAGGAGAAGGGGATCTTTGAGAGGAAACTCAATGTTGTTTACCAGATAAACAATCAGTGCATATTTTCAGAGGCAAACCTTTCAAAGATAGCATTTTCTTCTTAGTGAGAGTCTCCATTCCTTTCTCACTCAAATGACCAAGTCGTTGGTGCCACAACTCAGCAGATGAATCTTCAACTACATTCACCACTCCCGTGCAAACTTTGGCCTGGATGTAGTAGAGGGTGTTGAACTTTCTTCCTCTACCGAACACCAAGTTACCTTTGGAAAGCTTCCAAGTTCTGTTGACAAACAGATTTGCATAACCCAATTCATCAAGACAATGAACTCAGATCAGATTGAAGTTTACCGTAGGAGTGTATCTCACATCTTCCAACCAGAGATCATAACCAGCATTGGTTTTGATGCATACTGTTCCAATGCCGCAATTTTTCACATATGTGCCATTCAAAGTCATGACATGGCCGTAATCTCCAAGAGTAAGTGATGAAAAATATTCCTTCTTTGAAGAAATATGATAAGAACATGCAGAGTCAATAATCCAAGGAGATTGTTGACTAGTGGAACACTCACTGAGACCAGCATGAGAAATCAGCGCACTACCATCACCAAGTGCGTCAACATCAATAGCTACTGAAGCTACCTCCGTATCGTCTTTTTCCTCATCATTTTCTTTGGCTCGTTCCTTCTTCCACTTTCTGCAGTGCCTTTGGATGTGACTAGGCTTGCCACAATGATAACAAGTGACACCTTTTCTTGACTTGGATCTTCTCCGTGAATTATCACGTTTATTTGGATTTTGGGGGTATCTGGTTTTGCTTCTCCCCCTCCTTTCTGTAACTGTAATGAGTCCATCTGAGTTGCTACTCGTACCATTCTCCTTACGTCTGGTTTCTTCATTCAGAATACTTTCCTTAACTATGGTTAAGGTTAGATTCCCCTCTGACACATTATTGAGCGTAACAGTCAGCGTCTCCCAACTGTCCGGCAAGGAACTCAATAAGAATAGTGCCTGCACCTGGTCGTTAAACACTATTTTTGACATCGTCAGTTGGTTCAATATTTCTTGAAATTTGCCCAAGTGATCTGAAGCACTTTCGCCATCTCTGTACTTTAGATTTACAAGCTTTTTAATTAAAAAAGATTTGTTCTGGGCATTCTTCCGCTCTTACATGTCCTCCAACTTCTTCCAGATTGAATAGGCATCTTTTTCATGAGCGATATGATTTATGACGCTCATTTCAACAGACTGCCTTATAGTTGCGACTACTTTTTTGTTAATCGATTTCCAATCAGTCTCATTTATTGAAGTTGGCCTGACTCCTTTCAACTCAATCGTTTCAAATAGATCTTTACAGCATAAAAGATCTTCCATACTGCATAGTTTGATGAGTTGAGTCTAACCATTGTGCTTGTTGTTCTATCGTCCATTTTTTACTTGTGCAGAATATTATCACCAACAAAAAACCATACACGTGAATAGTACTATACGTAAACAGTACCTGTATGTATGAATAGTAACTATACATGTGAATAGTACTATACGTGAATAGTGCTGGGCTTACTTGAAACGGACTCAGCAACAGTAACGCCTACTATTTTACTATTCATCATTAGGTCGATTCTGCAACATTTTTTGAACGGACTGTACCAATGGACTCGTCGTAATTTTCTTATCGTCGTGGTATATTTATTTTCAATATATATCCACGGATCCAATACCACTATCTGCCTGGCTGGATCTGTTGGAACCTTCAGCTCTGATACCACTTGTTAGGACCCCGGCAATAAAATTACGAGAATAATAACACAGCGAAAAAATAGAAATATGACACACAGATATTTACATGGTTCACCCTTAACTCTTTAGAGCTACGTCCACGTGTGAATACTCAAATTTTGAGGCTCAAAAAGCCAGTTTTCCCAGACTGCAAACAGTCCGGCCTGCAACAGTGCCATGCCAATTAGTTTGACTTTGCTACAGTAACTTTGACTTTGCTGCAGCAACTGTGCAAACAGTCCGGCCGGACCAGAGGCCATTTTGGACATTTACTGGAAGTATGCCAATATGGTACTTAAAACGTCCGGAATGTCGCGAGGATCGCGGAACAGGTCCCGGAATATTTTTTTGAGACCCGAAACTCCCGAAAACCTCTCTGAAGTGAAAGACCCGAGGGAGCCACCAAGCACGGCGGCACCTGCCGCCGGCAATCGGCGGCAGCTGCCGCCGATCCCGGCGGCACCTGCCGCCCGGCCATCGGCTGCAGCTGCCGCCGATCCCGGCGGCACCTGCCGCCCGGCGGCACCTGCCGCCAACATCGGCGGCACCTGCTGCCCTTGGTCCGAAAATGCCTATAAATAGGCCATTTTCGGTCCAATTTTGACACCCCTTGTCTGTGTTGACGGACGATCTTCCTCCCTCCCACGCTCTTTGCGACTTCTTTACCGCTTTTTGCATTTTATTTAATTTTTATTGCATTTTTATTGTGATATTTGGACACTAAAATTGAACAAAAACTAAATTAATTTTCCCCAAGCAAGGAATTTAATCTGGAATTAAGAAGTGGTCGTCGGTTAAATCAGGTACGTAAACAAAACTCTGCCTATTTAAATTTAGCACTTCATGCATGTTTCTCTTCTACTCCTAACAATTCTATAATCGCATAAATGCATTCACGTCATTATTTTAGACAAATAAACTGTCTTAATTAATTTGATTAAAGCTTAAATGCCCGATTAATCAATGATCGTGGCATTAAAGCCTTAAATCCGATAATATTGGCTAAAAGAGCCTAGTTAATTAATAACTACGGTTCAATTGCCTTATTTCGAATAAATCTGGCTTAAGTTCAATTAATCAATAATTGTGGCTAAAAGCCTTAATCAATCACGTTTTGACAACAAATTGCCTACATTTAATCAATCAATTCGATAACAAATTGTCTATGATTTAATCGATTCTTAAGCAAACAAATTGCTTATAAATAAGATTAATCATTTTCAGCGACAAATCGCTTAAAATCAACAATTTTCGGTCAAAAACCGTAAAATCAACCATTTTCGGCTCGAAGCCGTAAAATCGACATTTTTGGCAAAATGCCTTTAAAATCAACCATTTTCGGCTCAAAACCGTAAAAT
Source organism: Jatropha curcas (assembly GCF_041381405.1). Lineage (NCBI taxonomy): Eukaryota > Viridiplantae > Streptophyta > Magnoliopsida > Malpighiales > Euphorbiaceae > Jatropha > Jatropha curcas. The sequence continues at coordinate 20,927,123 of NC_143159.1, forward strand.
CAACCATTTTAGCGACAAATCGCTTAAAATCAACAATTTTCGGTCAAAAACCGTAAAATCAACCATTTTCGGCTCAAAGCCGTAAAATCGACATTTTTGGCAAAATGCCTTAAAATGAACCGATTTTTGGCCAAAGGCCTTAAAATCAATCATTTTGGCGACAATCGCCCAATTACATTATTTTGGCAAGCTAATTGCCTAAATCAACACATTTTGGCCAAGGCCCTAAAATCAACCATTTTGGCGACAATCGCCTAAATTACACATTTTAGCAAACGAATTGCTTAAATCAACACATTTTGGCCAAAGGCCTTAAAATCAATCATTTTGGCGACAATCGCCCAATCAACACTTTTGGCAAACAGATTGCCTAAATCAACACATTTTGGCTAAAAGCCTTAAAATCAATCTTTTCGGCAATAATAAGCCCGAACATCAATTTTGGCAATAATAAGCCCAAATATCAATTTTGGCGACAAATCGCCCGACAACCGTTTTTGGCACAAATGCCTTAAAACCAACATTTTTGGCGACGAACGCCTAATCGAATCAATCGATCTTTTGGCAAAATGCCTAAACAAACATGCACGAAGCATACACACACTCATGCATTAAGCATACTCCTTCAAAGCCCTTGAAACAAGGCCTATCGAACTACGTTGACTTTGATCTTCCATTCAAACGGAAGTACGTAGGCACGTTCGAGATTTCACCCCGGGTGGCCAGTCGAAATCATCAAAATCACTCAAACATTTCATTAATCCATCATTCACCTTGCAAAACATTCATTCATCGGTTAGTTTATCAGCATGGCATAGTCTCGGGATCCATCTCGGGTTTGCATACCATGCCTTACACATTGGGATAATTAATCTAGTAACTAGGTTAATTAAAATTGAAGTCATTCAGGGTTTTTTCCTAGTTTACCCTAAAATAATTAAACAAGGTGGCAACTCACACACTCACGTGCATTTCTTTCTTTTGTCATATGCATCACATGCCTATGCACCCGGGGAAAGGGGTTCACACCACGGGACAAATACCGAATATTTCTTTCACTATTAAAAATAGTAGGCTTACAAAGAGAGTAATACAGAAATAGTGGCACTCAAAAGTGTTTCCCAAAAAACTCCCTAAATTATCTTCACTATTTTCTTTACCCTAGTTTTACTACCCTTTCTAAGACTAAAACTCTCTAAATCTCTTTTCTTTTCTTTTACTCTACTTGTGTGTTGATGAAGTGAATTAACTCCTATTTATAGGAGAAGTGGACGCGTTAATCACGAGTCCACCGAAAAATAAATTGAGATCCACCGAAAGAATTTTCTTCTCTTCTTTTATTTTCAAGCTGTGTGGGTCCCACATGTCGAAGGGACCTACCACATTTTCTTTTCTTCTCCCTTTTTTAATTTATTTATTTCAGATGTGGGTCCCACTGAGTGGGCACCGCCACAACGAAATTTAAGTTTTTTTTGTTCCCGTTTCACAATTGAATCACAAAATATATACTGATTCCTAACAAAAAGCCTCTATTTTATTACATTCATCTACCCAATTGATCATTAAATGAACCAGAAAAATTCTAACATGTTCCAGAATATGAACAAGTAATAATGACAAAAAAAATCTCCTATTCTAAGTCTTCTTTTGCTGTCTCCTTGTTGCAGTAGTAGGAGTCTTCTTTTTTCTTCCATTATGCTTCCGTGATGCAGCTGCATTTATACTGCTGCTTTCTTAAGTTGGCTGAGGGGGTGTGAAACTGGTATGGCTAGTTTCTTGAGTACCTTGTTGTTGTCCCCTAACTGTTTGACTGCTTCCCTGTTACAAAAAAAAAAAAAAAAAAAAAAAACACAGGTTCACTCTCATATAATTTAAGTCACATGTTCACTCTCACAGGTTCACAATAATCCCAAGCACAAATTGTTCAACAAACTAAAACATCCAATCAAACTAAAATACAAACTAAAACATTCAATCAATCACAGGTTCACTCTTACATCCATCATCCATCTCACTGTCACAGGTATCTCAGTTTGCTGTGTAGGATTTGGCTGACTTGCATCTATCAGTGAAATCAATTATGTTAGAGTAACATTCAATCATACAAACATGTTAGAGTAACATTCAATCAAAATTGCATGAAATCAATTATGAAAAAGAACTTACGGTTTGTCCTTGAGCTAGATTACTATCTTCTCTTGTATGACCAATGACTCCACACACACTACACTTGATTGCAACCAGCCCTTTCTTAGTTGGTTTCCCTTTAGATGTAGCCTGTTCCAGTTCCTCTACCTGCTTCTTCCTTGTTTTTTGTTTCATGCCTCTCTTTTTCTTTATAGGTTTAGGCGCAATCAATTGGTTCAAAACATGCACTTTAGGCCACATATCAGGCCCATTTATGGGGTTAATGAAGTGGCTGTAAACCTTGAGTCTCTTTTGAATATATTGCATTGAGATATGTTTCAGGCACTTCATTATTTTCTAAAATACATGCATTTGCATGGATACATGGAATTCTAGTGAGGTTCCACCTCCTACAAGAACAGGTTCTAACATCCATGTTTACTACATATTGACCTTATGTTACGGTCTCGAACCTACGATCTAGTTATGGGTCTTTCGTGGATGGAAGTGGAAGGTGTTTGAGCGGGTGAGGACGTGGAGTTCTTTTTGGGACCTATCTTGAAGAAATATAAGGCTCAATTAGAGGGAACCTTAAACCTCTGAGTTTAAGTACTCAAAACTGTAATGATTTCCAAGTTGATCCCTTCATTGATGATTATTGAATATTTATACAGGTTGCATAACAACCATTGTTACATCAATGGCATCATGACTTGATCATGGAGACATATCCAACAAAGATAACGGAAATAACTAAAAGTGGAGATCCCCTCCTTATAATACGGAATTTATGGACAAGTGCTTAAAGAAAAATTCAACAACTAAAAAATAGCTTAATAACTAAACTGGTCAGCCTTTAATCTTTAATCCTTTCCACATCTTCATGAGGCTGTATACGTGGCTGCTTCCTCTGATTATGGGTGTAACGTGTGTACACCTGTAGTGGCCTTGTATCAATACTTCTCGTCCACATAGGAAGCTTGTCCTTAAGCTTAAAATTTGGGAAATGCTCGAGCATATCCTGAGCCTTTTCCCAAGAAGCATCAGCTGGGGAAGACTGGCTCCAGTGCACCAAAACTTCCAGTTGACCTGCGCGAAAACGAGTGGACAAAATAGCGAGTGGACAAAATAGCAAGTGGAGCTGGTGGTTCCTGACCTAGGACAGGTGGAAGTACTGTCTCAAAACCGTCATTGCCTGCATGATACGGTTTGAGTGTTGAGAAATGAAAAACAGGGTGAAACTTTGATTCAGCTGGAAGCTTCAATTTATAAGCCATTGAACCGATTCTTTCCAGAACCTCAAAAGGTCCAAAGAATTTTGCAGCAAGCTTATGATTTTTCCTGGAAGCTAAGGTAGATTGGCCATATGGCTGGAGACAGAGCAAAACCTTGTCCCCAATTTTAAACTCCAATGGCCGGTGCAAGCGATCATATTGGAATTTCATTCTGTTTTGAGCTTCTTGAAGGTTGGTGCGGAGACTTTATAACATTGAATCCCATTACTGAAGAATAATATCCACAGCCTCAATAGTAGAACTGCCAAGAAAATAAGACAAAAGCCTTGGTGGTGGTCTTCCATATACTGTTTCAAATGGTGTAGTCTTAAGGGAAGTATGATAGCTTGTGTTGTAACAAAATTCTGCCCAAGAAAGCCAATCACACCATTTGTTGGGTTGAGAACTTGTGAAGCACCGTAAGTACATTTCCATTGTTCGATTGATCACTTCCGTTTGGCCATCTAATTGCGGGTGATAAGTCAAGCTAAAACATAACTTAGTACCACACAATCGGAATAATTCCTTCCAAAAGGAACTTGTGAATGTGACATCCCGATCAAATCTAATTTTGTGAAGAATTTGGCTCCTCCCAATTCGTCCAGAAGCTCATCAATAATAGGAATTGGAAACTTGTCTTTGATGGTTTTGGCATTGAGTTCCCTGTAATCCACACACAGGCGCCATTATTTATCAGCTTTAGGAACCAGAATTACCGGAGAAGAAAAAGGAGATCTGCTCGGACGGATGATTCCTTGTTGGAGCATGGCAGTACACTGGCGTTCAATTTCATCTTTTTGTCCATGGGGATATCTGTAGGGGTTCACTACCACTGGTTTAGTTCCGGGCTCCAAGGGAATACGGTGATCGCAGGAATGGGCAGAAGGAAGCCCTATTGGTGGACCAAAAAGGGCGGTATATTCCACAAGTAATTTTTGGAGTTGGGTGTCTGGATCAGTGGCGTGCAACAGGGAATGGAGATCTGGCTGCGTTCCTGATCTGGAATTTATGCCGTTGAGTTCCACCTGTTTCCCTTGGACGAAGAAAGACATCCACATAACGTCAAAGTCCCATAAGATAGGGCCCAGCATTCTCAACCAATTAACTCCCAGGACAATGTCGAAGTCAGTCAATTGCAAGACAAACAAATCCACCGTAAAAGTAGTAAATCCCAATTCGATGGGTGCCCCCTTGCGAATTCCACGGCTGTGGAGCTGCTCTCCATTGGCGACATTGACACGTAAACCATCCTTCGCATCCACCTCTACCTATAATTCAACAACTTTAGAAATAGAGACAAAGCTGTGAGTGCTTCCAGAATCGACAAGAATTAATACCTGACCTCCCTTCCAACGGCCTTGCAATCGCATGGATTGTGGATTGCTTATTCCAGTAATTGCATGGAGAGAAATTTCTGGTGGTAGATCAGGGTCAGCTTCATCCTCTGAATTGTTTCCGTCATCCAAATCAATCCAAAACAACCTTTTACATTGATGGCCATGCACAAACGGTTCATCGCAATTAAAACACATCCCTTTTGTTCTCCTCTCATCCATTTCATCTCTAGTGAGTCTTTTAACTGTACGGCTGTTGCGTGAATCTGTAATTGGAGAAGTGCGTTTGATTTCCTGATTGGTGGTACCCCTGGAATAAAGCTTCCTTTCATACAAGCGAGACATGCTCATTGCAGTGACAAGATCCTTTGGTTGGTGGAGTTCGACTTCAACTGATATGGATTCCTGCAACCCACTGAGATACAACTGAATTTTATGGCTCTGAGTTAAGGTTCCAGCTTTGGAAACCAAAACTTCAAATTTGTTTTGATATTCCGCCACTGTACCCGTTTGTTTCAATTTGGCAAGCTCCCCTAGTTTGTTGCTTCGGATGGGGGGTCCAAACCACAGATTGCATTGGTGGACAAATTCAGGCCATGTGGGATCCGGAATATCTTGAATCATCTGTAAGTACCATAGCTGTGCAATCCCGTCTAAGTGATAAGTGGCTAAACCCACCTTTTCTTCCTCAGGAGTGGATTGGTGCCGGAAAAAATGTTGACAGCGGCTAATCCAACCCAAAGGATCTTCCTGGCCATTGAAGCGAGGAAAGTCGAGTTTCGTGAATTTGGGCACAATCATGTTTCCTCCAGAGGTTTCAGAAACGGTTGACCCAGAAATTCCCTTATCTCGTTGTGTTCTAGCTTGACCTTCAGCACTTGTTGAAGAAGTCAGTCCCTTTTTGGCAGATTCCAAGTCGAGAGATATGGCCTCTAGTTTAGCGTGAAGCTGCTCAACCTTTTCATGGCTGGCTTGATTGGCTTGCTGTTCAGAAAGAACTAAGTTAAAGAGTTTGGTAAGTTGATCTTGGACAGATTCTCCCATAACTGTTGTGAACCCTCCCCAAAACATCATATGCATGTGAATGCATATGACTAAGGAAGAAATGCACGTGATGTGTGAGTCGCCACCTTGTTTAATTATTTTAGGGTAAACTAGGAAAAAACCCTAAGTGACTCTGATTTTAATTAACCTAGTTACTAGATTAATTATCCCAATGTTATAAGGCATGGTCTTCGAACCCGAGGTGGATCCCGAGACTATGTCATGTTGATGAACTAACCAAAAAATGCATGCTTTGCAGGGTGCATGAATGTAATTGGACCAAAAAGAAGTGTTTTGATGATTTCGACTTGCCGCTCGGGGTCAAATCCCTAACGTGCCTACGTACTTCCGTTTGAATGGAAGATCAAAGTCAACGTAGTTCGATAGGCCTTCTTTGAAGGGCTTTGAATGGGCATGCTTAATGCATGAGTGTGTGTATGCTTTGTGCATTTTGTTTAGGCATTTTGCCAAAGAATTGATTGATTTGATTTGGCGTTTGTTGCCAAAAATGTTAATTTCAGGGCTTTTAGCCAAAAAGAGTGATTTAGGCAATTTGATTGCCAAAATGATTGATTTTAGGGGATTGTCGCCTAAATGATTGATTTTAGGCGATTGTCGCCAAAATGATTGATTTTAAGGCTTTTAGCAAAAAAGAGTGTTTTAGGCAATTGTTGCCAAAACTTGATGTGATTTAGGCGATTGTCGCCAAAATTGATTATTTGAAGGCTTTTAGCCAAAATGAGTTGATTTAGGCAAGTTGATTGCCAAAAATGATTGATTTTAGGCGATTGTCGCCAAAATGATTGATTTTAAGGCTTTTAGCCAAAAGATTGATTAATTTTAAGGCATTTTGCCAAAGAATTTGATTTAAGCGATTTGTCGCTAAAAAGTGGTTAATCTAATTTATAGGCAATTTGTTTGCCAAAAATTGATTGAACCTTGGGCAATTTGTTGCCAAAATGTGGTTGATTTAATTGTAGGCAATTTGTTGCCAAAACGTGATTGATTAAGGCTTTGTAGCCACAATTATTGATTAATTGGACTTAAGCCGAACTTGTGCGAAATAAAGGTGATTATACCATAGCTATTTATTAACTAGGTATTTTAAGCCAATATTGTCGGATTTAGGCTTTAATACCACGATTATTAATTAACCGGGCATTTAGCCTAAATTTATTTAATTGAGGCAATTTGTTTGCCTAATGATGACATGGATGCATTTATGCAGTTGTAGAATTATTAGGAGTAGAAAAGAAGCATGCATGAAGTGCTAAAATTAAATAGGCAGAGTCCAGTTCATGTACCTGATTTAATCGTCGACCGCTTTTTAACTCCAGGTTAAGCTCCTCGTTAAGGGAATTAATTTTAATTTAATTTTAAGTGACCAAGTATCACAACAATAAAATAAAACTAAAATTAAAAAATGCAAGAAAGCAGTAAAGAATCGCAAAGAGCGTAGGGAGAAGGAACGTCCGTCAATACAGACTGAGTGAGGAAAACGGAGTGCCGGGGCCACTATTTATAGGCGAAATCGGACTGTTTCTGCGGCCGGGCCGCCGGGCTCGGCGGCTGGGCCGTCGGGGTTCGGCGGCCAGCTCCGGCGGCCGGCGTCGGCGGCCGAGCCGCCGGGTCTCGGCGGCCCACTCCGGCGGCCGGGCCGCCGGGTCTCGGTGGTTGGGCCGGCGGTTCTGCTGATTTTTTCACTCTGGAGGCTTTTTCGGGAGTTCCGGACCTCCAAAAAATATTCCGGGATCAGTTCCGTGATCCTTACGACGTCCTGGACGTTTTAAGTACCATATTGGCATATTTTCGGTGAACTTCTAAAATGGCCTTTGGTCCGGTCAGACTGTTTGCAGTCTGGGAAAATTGGCTCTTCGAGCCTCAAAATAATGGGTATTCACAGGCGACTGCAGCCGCTGTCGCCGGCGGCTGCCGCCGCCTTTAAGGCCAGCCGCCACCGCCACGGCCGGGAAAACTGGCTTTTTGAGCCTCAAAATTTGAGTATTCACAGTTGCCCCCCACTGGCTATCATAAAAATGATTTATGAGAGCCAGTGGCTGTCTGAAGGAGCAAATTTTTAGGATGGGCAGAGGAGGAAACCCTGCCGTTGTTTTTTTTCTATGAAATGAAATGATCAAATGCATGGATTTATGTTTGTTACGTAAAGATGTCTTTGCCTCTTTGAGGACTTAAAAAGAAATTTGCCTCTTAGAGGACTTGAAAAAGAGGTTTTCCCCTTAATGAGGGCTTGAAAAGAGATTTTGCCTCTTAGAGGACTTGGAAAGAGATTTTGCCTCTTAATGAGGGCTTAAAAAGATGTTTTGCCTCTTAATGAGGGCTTGAAAAGAGATTTTGCCTCTTAGAGGACTTGAAAAGATGTTTTGCCTCTTAATGAGGGCTTGAAAAGATGTTTTGCCTCTTAATGAGGGCTTGAAAAGAGATTTGTTTTATTTTTGTTTTTTTTCCTTTGAGAACCAAGGGTCCACCTAAAGTCGAAATGATCAAATGGCTTGGCTTTGGATGAAAAGGAAAGGTTGGCTATTGGTTAGGGTTTCACCCTAGGTTTTATGTAGAAAAAAGGTTAACCATTAACCGGGTTCTACCCTGGGTTTGTGTAAAAGAGATTGACGATGGTTGGGTTCCACCCTGGGTTGTGTATGTTTTTTTTTTAACACTTGCCCCTGAATCCGACTTGGAGGATTTTGCCCCCTGCTTGAGAGAGTTGATGCCCTTATTAGCTGACATAGAATTTCTTCTTAATGAAAGACTAAAAATTTCATGATTACTTCTGTGATGGGAGAATGGTGAAGGTTCTTATCACTTTTTACCCCCAGAATGGTGCTGACCATGAAATACTTCAAGACATTGGTATTGTACTTATCTAATCGATTGAGGAATCAAAGAGAACCAAGCCACTCATATGACTCGAGGAAACGGACAATGTGGATGACATCGTTCGTCTGAAAGGATCGAAGAAACGATGGTCCGAGTGGAGAGAAGGTATTAAAGAATTACCTCTCAATGATTATGTTTGACATTTTTTCAGGGTTGTTTTGGAAATCCCGGGGATTGAATTGACATTTTCCTCTCTCTCTTTTTTTCGAGGAATGACTCAAAGAGTGACACTTTCAAAATGAACTTTTGAGAATGACTCGATCTTTGTGACTCGTTGTGGAATGGCCACTGGTGATGGAGACTTGATTTTAGAGACTCACTGGAGACTCGATTTAGAGACTCAAATTTTTCTTGTAATGAATTTTGACTCGAAGGAACTCAGTGATTCCTGGAAAAAAAAAAAGATTTATATACTCCCAAGGAGACCTTTGAAAGCACTTTTTTTTTGCCTTAACTTTTGCTAGTAGCCGCCCTTTCGGGTTTTCGACTCTAGCAGGCTCTTTGCCCTAACTTTTGCCTAGACCGCCCTTTTGGGTTTTCAGCCTAGCGGGCTCAATTCTTGCCTGAAGCCGCCCTTTCGGGTTTTCAACTCCATCTTTTATTTTTCTTTTCTTCTCTTTTTTTATTATTTTTTTTATATTGGCAAAGAGAAAATGCTTTTTATGATGCAAACTTATGTTTGTGACCGTGCCTTTGTGGCTGCCTACGTATCTCCAAGAGCTCTTCGGGGGATGGGGAGAATCAGGTCTTTCGTAGTTCCTTTCGGGATGCGAACTTCGTGCTCGGCTGGTGCGGAATTCATCTCCGACTTGATGTTAGTGCGGAATTCCTTTCCGTCTTAGTGCGGAATTTATTTCCGACTTACTGTTGGGGCAAAATTCAATTTCGCCTTAATGCTGATTGTGGAATTCATTTCCGATTTGGTTTCTTCGAGATTCCTTCCCGACTTGATTTCTTGTGGGATTTCTTCCCGGCTTGATGTCTTCGCGGGATTCCTTCCCGGCTTGATGTCTTTGCGGGATTCCTTCCCGACTTGATGTTGATGCAGAATTCATTTCTGACTTGATTTCTTCGCGGGATTCCTTCCCGGCTGGATGTCTTTGAGGGATTCCTTCCCGACTGGATGTCTTTGAGGGATTCCTTCCCGACTGGATGTCTTTGAGGGATTCCTTCCCGACTGGATGTTGATGCATAATTCATTTCTGACTTGATTTCTTCGCGGGATTCCTTCCCGGCTTGATGTCTTTACGGGATTCCTTCCCGACTGGATGTCTTTGAGGGATTCCTTCCCGACTGGATGTCTTTGAGGGATTCCTTCCCGACTGGATGTTGATGCAGAATTCATTTCTGACTTGATTTCTTCGCGGGATTTTTTCCCGGCTTGAAGTTGAATCAACTTATTGACTCGAGCTCGTATGATAGTGATGACCCTAGGCGGATCTGACTTTGTTATTGTAGTGGTTTTACCACTGGTTGACTGAAATATGACTTGTATTCATCACAAAGAGTTTTGAATACCCACATTGTGGTGGCAACTTGAGTGGCTTGAGTGTTGAAGAAGCTCTTATGCTTTGAGTTTGTGGCTTCGCCATGTTTGAATTCTTGAGGTTAATTTGATTCCTTTTCTTGAACTTTATCTTCCTCTGAATTTGAAACTTATTTCCTCAATGGTTCTCCTCTCCATAAGGAATTTTGAGGGAACTCTTCCTTGAGAAATGATCCTTGTTTATAAGGACACTTGTACTTGTGCCATGCTTGGCGCTTGATTTTTCAAGGTGTTTGTTGTCATTCAATTTGTGGAAATGACTGCTTGTTTTAACTTGCTTTTTCAAAATGTGAGCAGCCGCTTGGTCTTTGTCCTTATGGCTGAAATGATTTGTCATCTACCCTTGATGGGCTTGAATTTAACGGAGAGCTTGCAGTTGACCCATTTTTGACATCTTGATTTCCTGTAGCTTTGTCCTTGATTTCCCTCTTTTATGCAGAAGTTCCTTTTGACCCATTTTTTTCTTTCGCTTTGTTTGCTTCCTTTTGTCCCGTTTTTCCTTTTGCTTGCTTAGAAGCAGCCTCTCCATAAAGAATTTCGAGGCAACTTGATTCTGAGATGACTTGAGTAGTGTATGGATTGCATTGCGACTTCGTGCAGACCCAACCCAATTCCAAACATAACTTCTCTATTCTGTTGCTTTTAATCTCAAAATTCAGACACCTCTCTGTCGGAGCATCTTCCATTCCTGGGTTTTCGGAGAAACCATTCTGGCCCTAACCCCTTCAATCGGCTTTGCCTCGGTACTGTTTGAAGTCTTGCATACCCTTTGCTGGATCCTTTCCATGATTACCCTTCAAAACTTCCCCTTTGATGGTGCTTTTTAGGATGCCCCCAGTTTTGATTGATGCAGAGCAAATGAAAGGATGAATGCATTTTTCTTTGCCAATTTTTATTATCTTTTTTTTTGTCATCATTTCTTTATTTTTTCAATTTTTTATTATCTTTTTCGATTTTTTTTTTGTTCTTTCACAGGAAAGGATAGGGAAAGAGATAAACATGATTGGAACGTAAACTGATCCCTTTTTATTGATAAGACAAAATTTGTATACAAAAGACACTTAGATTTACAAATTTGAATTGAATGAAAAAAAAACTTGAATGGAAATGAAAATGAAAAGAAAAGCTAGACCCTAAAAGATAGACTCTAGGCGGACTGTGATGGACTAGGATTGGATTGACTGTAGTGACTTTGTTCCTCTCGATGCTTAAATCGATCAGACAGGTTGTTGTTGGTCTTGAACAATTCCTTTGTTCTTTTTGGAGGCTTGATCTCAACCTTCTCAGACACGAACTTCATTCATTTCTAAGAAAAGTTTGAAAGGATCGAACGATTCTTGTTCAGCAAATTTTTTTTTGCATTAATCCCATGGTTAGGCAAGGGATTGGTTGATGTTCAGCTTGCTCTTGGGGATGATGGACCCATTGTCAACCAGGTCTTGTAGACAGTTTTTCAAAGTCCAGCATGATTCTGCTTCTTGTACGAGTCTTCTTTGAGTTGACCCAACTGGATTAAGTCTTCCACCTTAGTTGCAGTCGCAATGAGCGATTGGAACGTAGGCAAGTACTGTGTTTGAAGCTGTGACTGGTAGACAGGCAGTAAATTCTTGATTATTATGTCAACTTGTTCCTGTCCAGAGGGTCGGTTGATCATTTGAGCAGCTTTGGCTCTCCACCTCGAAAGGAACGAGGAGAAGGGCTCATTGTTCTTTTGTTTAGTGGTTTCCAGCTCCCTCCGGGTAACATCCACTTCGATATTATAATGGTACTGCGTGTTGAAAGCATTGCATATGTCCTCCCAATTCTTCATTTTGGAACGATCCAAGCTTACAAACCATCTTAATGCAGCACCAGTCAAAGATTGCTGAAACAACTGAGCAAGGAGCTCGCTGTTTAGGCCAAACAGGTTGAGGGCACCCACATACATTTTCAGGTGCATTTTGGGACAAGCGGTTCCGTCAAACTTGTCCATGTCAGGCATCTTGAATTTTGTAGGTAATCTTGCTTCAGGGAACAAGGACAAAGAGTCCATGTCTACCACTTCCTTGTGTGTTTTAAGGGCAGTGATTAACCTTTCCAAGAGTTCCAATCTTTCTTTCATTTTCTGAGCTTCCAGCTCAGAAGCAGTTCTGGAGGGCATGTCATCCAAGTTAAGGGTAGGGTTTGTCGGTTCTGCAACAGGTCCCTGATTGGAGGCAGCAGGTCTACTTCCCCCAGCTGAAGTGCCATTTCCATTACCACCACCTAGTTCAGCTAATAAGGCAGTTCTCTGGGCAGCCAATGCCTCATTCATTCTAGCCTCCATTCTGGCTTCCATTTGTTCTATGAGGTTTTGGATGTCAGAGATTGATGCCATTGATGCAGTCGAGGTTGCTGGACTTGTGGGTGAGAGCTCAGTCGGTGTTTCGGGTACAGGTGGTCTTTGGAGGGGTACCTGTGAAAGGACATAGTCAAAACGATTAGACTATCCTATATAAGGTGTTTCCATATGGTATGTAAGATAGTGTGAGGTAGGGTAGTGTATGGGTAAGGTATTTGGACTTGACCCTTGTGATGTAGGGTGGTATGACCAAACAATGTAGGGTAGTGTTGGTATGCTAGGATACCTAGGATAGGACCCAATGGGAGGTGATATGTAAGGTAGAGTGCTTAGGGCTGGACACCTCGACTTTTCGAAAGGCCCTAAGTTCTCCAAGAAAAATTTTTTTTAGGCCTTAGGGGCCAAAATGTGAATTTTTGGGCCTTAGGGGCCAAAATGGGAATTTTAGGGCCTTTGGGGCCAAATTGAGAATTTTTGGGCTTTAGGGGCCAAATTGTGAACTTTTGGGCCTCAAGGGCCAAATTGAGAATTTTTGGGCCTTCGGGGCCAAATTGAGAATTTTTGGGCCTTCGGGGCCAAATTGAGAATTTGTTGGGCCTTCGGGGCCAAATTGTGAATTTTTGGGCCTCTGTGGCCAAATTGGGAATTTTTGGGCCTCTGTGGCCAAATTGGAAATTTTTGGGCCTCAGGGGCCAAATTGTGAATTTTTGGGCCTTAGGGGCCAAATTGTGAACTTTTGGGCCTCTGTGGCCAAATTGGGAACTTTTGGGCCTCAGGGGCCAAATTGAGAATTTTTGGGCCTTCGGAGCCAAATTGGGAATTTTTTGGGCCTAAAGACCAAAATGTAATTTTCCAGGTCTTAGGGACCAAAATGTGATTTTCCAGCTTTAAAATGGAATGTTTTTTTTTTTTGTGAAACATGGGATGAATGCGTGAATGCGCACAACATCATGTCATAATCTATTTATGATATGATTCACGTCATTGGGTGCATACAGTCCTAAAGGGTAGGTTCTATAGGCTATGACTCAAATAGAGAATTGGCTTATAAGGGACCCTTGAACCTTGAGCCTGGATATACCTAACCACATGTGAAACAAAGAGTTTCGCGTGGGTCCAATAGTACGCATGCCCATGGGCCATCCCCAAAAGGATTAGGGATGGTTTGCGGTAACAAGAAGGACGCTTTGGCTGTCCGTCGACATAATCAAAGAGACCTGCCGATCAGCGCTACTTGCTATCCAGACTCAGAAGTTTGAACAGAGAGAGAAGAAATTCATTTGAAATTCATTTTTTATGCAATGGAGAAAAAGATTCTCAATCGTGCCAATAAGTCAACAAATTTAAATGTTTTAATCAAATTTGTCAATTAAGTTCAAATTTTCTCATCAAGCATTCTTAAAGAAAGAACACTCGATTCATGTCAAGGTACCCTGCAAAACAAAGCATAGTAAAATAATGCCCTAAAGAAGGGCCGGTTAGTCTATGCAGCAATTGTAGTCCTCTTCATGCAAAAAGATTACATGAGTTCCCAGTGAAGTCGCCAAACTGTGAACCCCTCCCCAAAACATCATATGCATGTGAATGCATATGACTAAGGAAGAAATGCACGTGATGTGTGAGTCGCCACCTTGTTTAATTATTTTAGGGTAAACTAAGAAAAAACCCTAAGTGACTCCGTTTTTAATTAACCTAGTTACTAGATTAATTATCCCAATGTTATAAGGCATGGTCTTCGAACCAGAGGTGGATCCCGAGACTATGTCATGTTGATGAACTAACCAAAAAATGCATGCTTTGCAGGGTGCATGAATGTAATTGGACCAAAAAGAAGTGTTTTGATGATTTCGACTTGCCGCTCGGGGTCAAATCCCTAACGTGCCTACGTACTTCCGTTTGAATGGAAGATCAAAGTCAACGTAGTTCGATAGGCCTTCTTTGAAGGGCTTCGAATGGGCATGCTTAATGCATGAGTGTGTGTATGCTTTGTGCATTTTGTTTAGGCATTTTGCCAAAAAATTGATTGATTTGATTTGGCGTTTGTTGCCAAAAATGTTGATTTCAGGGCTTTTAGCCAAAAAGAGTGATTTAGGCAATTTGATTGCCAAAATGATTGATTTTAGGCGATTGTCGCCAAAATGATTGATTTTAGGAGATTATCGCTAAAATGATTGATTTTAAGGCTTTTAGCCAAAAAGAGTGTTTTAGGCAATTGTTGCCAAAACTTGATGTGATTTAGGCGATTGTCGCCAAAATTGATTATTTTAAGGCTTTTAGCCAAAATGAGTTGATTTAGGCAAGTTGATTGCCAAAAATGATTGATTTTAGGCGATTGTCGCCAAAATGATTGATTTTAAGGCTTTTAGCCAAAAGATTGATTAATTTTAAGGCATTTTGCCAAAGAATTTGATTTAAGCGATTTGTCGCTAAAAAGTGGTTAATCTAATTTATAGGCAATTTGTTTGCCAAAAATTGATTGAACCGTGGGCAATTTGTTGCCAAAATGTGGTTGATTTAATTGTAGGCAATTTGTTGCCAAAACGTGATTGATTAAGGCTTTGTAGCCACAATTATTGATTAATTGGACTTAAGCCGAACTTGTACGAAATAAAGGCGATTATACCATAGCTATTTATTAACTAGGTATTTTAAGCCAATATTGTCGGATTTAGGCTTTAATACCACGATTATTAATTAACCGGGCATTTAGCCTAAATTTATTTAATTGAGGCAATTTATTTGCCTAATGATGACATGGATGCATTTATGCAGTTGTAGAATTATTAGGAGTAGAAAAGAAGCATGCATGAAGTGCTAAAATTAAATAGGCAGAGTCCAGTTCATGTACCTGATTTAATCGTCGACCGCTTCTTAACTCCAGGTTAAGCTCCTCGTTAAGGGAATTAATTTTAATTTAATTTTAAGTGACCAAGTATCACAACAATAAAATAAAACTAAAATTAAAAAATGCAAGAAAGCAGTAAAGAATCGCAAAGAGCGTAGGGAGAAGGAACGTCCGTCAATACAGACTGAGTGAGGAAAACGGAGTGCCGGGGCCACTATTTATAGGCGAAATCGGACTGTTTCGGCGGCCGGGTTCGGCGGCCGGGCCGCCGGAGCTCGGTGGCTGGGTCGGCGGTTCTGCTGATTTTTTCGCTCTGGAGGCTTTTCCGGGAGTTCCGGACCTCCAAAAAATATTCCAGGACCAGTTCCGTGATCCTTGCGACGTCCCAGACGTTTTAAGTACCATATTGGCATATTTTCGATGAACTTCTAAAATGGCCTTTGGTCCGGTCGAACTGTTTGCAGTCCGGGAAAATTGGCTCTTCGAGCCTCAAAATAATGGGTATTCACAGGCGACTGCAGCCGCTGTCGCCGGCGGCGATAGCGGCTCCGTCGCCTTTAAGGCCGGCCGCCACCGCCACGGCCGGGAAAACTAGCTTTTTGAGCCTCAAAATTTGAGTATTCACAACTGTTGGCTCTGATACCAAAATGTTACGGTCCCGAACCTGTGATCTAGTTATGGGTCTTTCGTGGATGGAAGTGGAAGGTGTTTGAGCGGGTGAGGACGTGGAATTCTTTTTGGGACCTATCTTGAAGAAATATAAGGCTCAATTAGAGGGAACCTTAAACCTCTGAGTTTAAGTACTCAAAACTGTAATGATTTCCAAGTTGATCCCTTCATTGATGATTATTGAATATTTATACAGGTTGCATAACAACCATTGTTACATCAATGGCATCATGACTTGATCATGGAGACATATCCTCCAAAGATAACGGAAATAACTAAAAGTGGAGATCCCCTCCTTACAATACGGAATTTATGGACAAGTGCTTAAAGAAAAATTCAACAGCTAAAAAATAGCTTAATAACTGAACTGGTCAGCCTTCAATCTTTAATCCTTTCCACATCTTCATGAGGCTGTATACATGGCTGCTTCCTCTGATTATGGGTGTAACGTGTGTACACCTATAGTGGCCTTGTATCACCTTGAGGTCCGGCCACCTAAACTTTAGGCCCACCCGTGAATGTAGGGATGTATAGTGTGAGTATTCTTTGTTTTCATTCAATTTCTTCTCAATTTTTGGACATAAATTCCCTTGAACTTTTTTAATGACCTCCCTTTTCCTATAAAGCCTTTTCATCAGTTTAGTTCTTATCATCTCTAGCATTGTGATTATTGCATACTCTCTTGCATATAGGATATACTTATTGAATGACTCACATAGGTTATTGATGAGCATATCACACAAAACCTTTGTCTTAAAACATGCCCTAGACCAATTTTTACAAGGTCTTTCCCTTAACCATTCGCTTGCGTCTTGACTCTTTTTCTCTGTATCATCTACGCATCTATCTAACTTTTGTATGTAGCTAGCTCTAGCTGCATTCCATAATAGGTCTTTCATTTCTTTTCCTTTAAAGTGGGCTCTATAATTGGTTTACAGGTGTCTAACACATGACTTATGTTTAACCTTAGGCAACATTCTACTAATGACACTCACTAAGCCCTAAGGTTTGCTTTCATTAAAAGAAAACAAAAATCAAAATAAAATTAAAGTCAGTTTACGTTTTCATGCATTTAAATAATAAATAAATAACATTTTAAGAAAATCATAGATTAATGAGAAGTTTGCATTCCTTCTGTCTGTCGCCATGGATGTAAAATGATGAACATTGTGCAATTCAAGATCATCTTTTAAGTTCTCTAAGAACCAGCCCCAAGTTACACTAGATTCTGTCTCTACAACTGCACAAGCTAGGGGGAATATGCAGTCATTAGAATCAATCCCCATTGCGGACAGCAACTGACCCCCATAATTCCCCTTCAACCAACCTCCATCTAAACACACTAACTTCCTCAAATAATACTTAAAGCATGCTTTAACGGATGTAGACAGATGTAAATCCCTTCAAAAACCCTAGAATCAACCTTAAACACTATTGAAGACCCTGGATTTTTCTTAAGGATTTCTGCCTTACAGTCATGAAGTCTTCCATATTGCAAACTTTCATCACTATTAAGCACAGACAATGCCTTTGGTCTAGCCCTCCATGCCTTAATCCTACCTATTGTGTACCCATGGTCTTTAATTCTAGAAATGAAATGGCTTACATCCCAATTTGGATTAACTCTAAACACCTCTAGGTACTCTTTCCCTAACCAAGTGGAGGTAACATGAAAATTTTTATGCACCTAGGCACATGTATGGGTAAGGTTTGTTGTCTTAATTTGGAATGTTTTATCAGTTTTAGACTTGTTATCAAACGAGCTAGCATACACTCTCCACCCACAACCCTTATTATAACATGAAGCCTCTACCTTTTCACCATAATTATTCTTGAAACAAACCAGAAACCTATTCCTAATCCCATATTGCCTGTAAGATTCTTTAAACTTATGTCTATTTTGAAATAGCATGCCAACTTTGATTGTAAGGTTTTGTATATCCTTTCTAGCATTAACGGTTGAAAACCTAGTTCTACCCTCATCCTTTGAATCAGATTCAGTTTGTAGCTCATCAGAGGGAGCATATTCTGAACTATCATCATCTATATCTACCCTTAAAGTGTTACCTAGATTTCCTGAGGAAAAACCTTCGCCACTGCCTCTAGGTCTGCCCTTTGGATTAGTTTGAGACTCTCTTTCTTGCATGACCTCATTGAAATCCTCATCTCCTTCCTTTTAGCCTATACTCATCATCCCTTAGCTCTCCAACCTCTTCCCTATCTTGACCCATCCTAGGCTGAACCTCAAACTCAGCCCCATCCTGACCATCAAATTCAACCCCATCTTCTTTTGCTAGAATTTCAATTGCATTTTTAGTAGCATTTTTTGCTTTTACACCCTCATTACCTACATTCTCAATTCCCTTATTTTCACTCACACTTCCACCAACTACAAACTCAAAGTTCTCATTAAGCACTAATGAGCCTAAGTCAATGATAACCACATTAGGCAACAAGAGATGTGTAAGATGGTTAGGCACATTTACATTTACATGTGGTTCCACATGACTACTACTCCCTTCACTCCTATTAACATTGTTGGGCGTCTTCCTATTAACCCTTTTCTTTGTACATGGGGGTCCACTACTATCTGGTATTTCTTTTATGATAACACCACTCCTCCTCCTTGCCACATTTAATACATATTCCAATTCATCTATTCCTAAGTGTTCTACATAAAGGTTTATAATCCCTACATCGCTACCATACAATGACATTTTATAAACGTCACTATCTTTCTCTAATACCCTCAACCCATCTACATAATATTGCCCTCCCTCTTTCCAATGATACCTAATGATGCCCTCAAAGCCCTTGCAGTAACTTGTCTAGCCTAAACAATGACATGGTGTCCACATTACACTTCTTTAGGGTGGTTACATTCCTATTAAAATAACCCCATTCACCCATCTCAACCCCGTAATCCACAATAATATCATAATTTAACTCCGCAAAACCTGTTCATAACAATTTCAATCACACCAAATACATTTAGTTACACAAATGTCATTTAATTAAGTGCATAACCATGGTATACTTCACAAAATACCCCCTTTAATTCACAACCACAAAAATAATAAACATTCTTAATTTTTAAAGCATTTCACCCAATAAAGAAAAGTAATAATAAACACTCTCAATTTTTAAAGCATTTCACCTAATAAAGAAAAGTAATAATAAATAGTAAACTTAACATTAAGTAAAAATTCATTGTAATAAACAGTAAGCTTAGCATTAATTAAAGGTAATGTAGTTCATTATATGAAATTAAAAATTCATTTCATTAATTATATTACACTTACCTATGCTCAATTACATAATATGAAAACTTAGCCATACTGTTTGAAAGCTTAGCATCTAGCATTTTTTGTTAAATTCTTTTTTAAAGTTATTATTATCAAATTCTTGTTTACAGTACATCTTGCATTTTTTGTTAAATTCTTTTTTAAACTTATTATTATCAAATTCTTTTTTAGCAGTGATTTGAGTAATTTCTAGATAGCTTAAAAAAATTATTGTTTGCTTTATATCTTAAGTTATCATGTTCATAAATTACAATTTGCATAATCCTAAAAAACATACATATATTCCTTACAAAACTACAAATTCATATGCTAACCAATTAGCCATTATTATACTGATGTATTTTGTACCATTATTTTGACTTATTTTCTAAAGAAACCATTTCTCATTTTTCACTAATTATCCATAGAATATTAATAAATTTATTTTAATAATAATAAAAGATTAAAATAATCCACAAGCTCAATAACATTCCATGTCAGCAAACATTTCATTTGACATTAACTTCCTACTGAATATTCTTGAGTTCAATAGCTAACTAATGTATTTAAGAGTTAAAGAATTATACTGAATATTTTAACTTTAAATCTTTGATTGGAGACGAAAATATTTATAGGAAATATTACATAGCAAGGAATATTATCTTTCTAAAAATACTTTTCATTTTAGCAAAAACAAAAAAACTCAATAATATTAATAGGACAACCATATTAAAGGAAAAAAGAAAATTAAATAAAATAAACAAAAATGATGACAAAAAAATGAAAAGATGCTATTGTCAATCAAAGAAGCTAGTCAACATTGGCTCGAAGGATATAGAGACAAGTGGGTTTTCACACTACAATTCTTGAATGTCTAGTTTTATAATGATTCAACTTGTACTCCTTGGGGTAGTATTTAGTGGTAATTTCAATATATAATATGAGAATAAATTCAGATTCTTTATAGGACAAATAGTACACATCAAAGAATAAATAAGTAGAATTTACTTTGAACCTTTATTGCATAAGCACAATGGATTCTACCACTGCCTTGCAATTAAATAACTACCTTAGTACACCCTTTACCCCACATCAATTTTTTTATATATTTTTTACCCTATTTAGAAATAAAGTGATGAAAACCCTAACTCTACATACTATTTAAAAAGCAATTTCCACTTAAATATTCTCAGATCCACACAAATGACAATAAAGGAACACTACATATGCATCTATGTGATTGAAAAACCCAGGCCATAAGCATATTATACTCCATATAAATCGAGGAAAAGAACAAGAATAGTACCGTCGGGTTTTGGGGCCATTCCCTGATGACAAAAGCCTCTATCTTCCTCTTCTATACCTTATTTTGTTCCCTTTTACTTTCTAAACCTCAATCGAAGTTGGGTAACGACATAAAGGTGTTTTTTTCTTAAAGGAAAATAATGGAGAGAAACGATTTGCTAAAGGGGAAAATGATGGGTCACCTTCGAAAAAGAAAGAGAAAACAAAAAGGAATAGTGAAGAGAACAATTGAAAACGAGCAGCAAAATTGAACGGGCAAGAGAGAAAGTGTTTCTTGCAAATTGGGAAGACAAGGTATATTGTCCCATTATTTGATGTGGCGAGTTTCTCTGTCCTATAAATTATTTGTTAGTGTCTAAATCAGACTTCACTCACCGTTAAATTGAACAGAAGTATTTTTGTGAAACACTACTTAAAGCTAATATATTTTTGCATAACAAATTAAATTCTAGGTATAATATTGAAATAGTGCCTATAGTTCAGGTATGCCTGGTGAAATTAAGCCACTTGGAGATGGATTCCGAAATATGCATGGCGTCGATTCCCAGAAACGTTACTTGATCATAGGTTGTCTTTATTGCCTCTAAAGACATACTTCCCGTAACTTAAATTTATCACCATCTTTTTTGCTACCCTGCACTGCTACTACTGCTGATAGTTCTCAATGTTGCAATTTTTGTCTTATTCTCTAATGGTCATTATATTTTTCTCTTCCTAACTTATGTTCTTTTATCATATGCAATTTCTTGGCCAAATCTTCAAAGAATATTGAATTTACGCATTTGGCTTCGAATCATTTTTATTTCAACATCATTTGCATACAAATTTGTATTATGCTCCAAATTGTCATCAGTTTTAACTTTAATTTATGATTCAAAAATGGGATCCTGGAAAACATTTGATAATCTTAAGCCAATTCTAAGTAACAATTGTCAGCAAGAAGGTGTGTTTTTTAATGGGTCATTGAACTTTACTACAATAGAGCCATTTTAAATAGTTTTCCTTGATTTGGAGAAAGGAGTGGAAGAGATTTACCAAATTGATTTAGTTGAGTCATGATATATTAAACTCTTTTTTGTTGATTTATTTAATAAATAGTTCAATATATGGTATTTTCTTTGTAAATTATTTAAATATTCACTGTATTGCTTAATTTATGGTATTCTTTACAATTATGTTTTGGAATTCATTTTCTAGAATTTTTTAAGAGCTACGAACTTGCATATACTAAAGAGAGATGTGATTTAGATATAAAGAGAGTAGAAGGGCAGTAGAATCTGTGAAAGCTCAAGCAAAAATTGAGCTTTCAAAGGCTATTATAAAGCTAAGCAAATATGAGATATGAAAGGGTAGATTAAGCATGGAGAAAGCTGTAGATGCTTAAATTTTGCCCTAAAAAGACTCAGTGATGATAACATTTTCTTGTGATAAAATGAGTTTGAGATATCCGATGAGTTTGATTCTCTAACCATGATCCGAGTTTAAAAAATGCAACCTATCGAGCCATTTTCACATTTTCAGGACATTGAAATAGGGCCTGAAAACGGGTCTCGAATATGCCTGTGGCGCGTCCTCGTGCGCTCCCTCATTTTGCGTGCCACCCGATCTTATTTTGTGAAAATAGAACCCAGCCCATTTTTAGGGGACCACTACTGGCAGTTGCCACCTAAGCCCTAGAAATGGGTAACACCCCCCCCCCCCCCATTTGCCTATAAATAGAAGCATGGGGAATGGGTTGAGAGGAGGAGTTTTTGGTTGCCTAGCCAAACTCTTGCAATTTTGATTCTCAAAAACCTCTCAATCCAAATCCCTAGCAAGTGTTATTGATTTGGCATTAAGGGAGACTTTTTGTACGAAGAACTCCAGTGGTTTGACAGTCAATCTTCCTCAGAAACACAAATCAATCAAACTAATCTCGGACTATTGATCAAAGATTAAGGCTTATTGGGTATCTCTCACCATTTTCAATCAAATCTCAAATTTTTCTCCAAAACAAGGTAAATTGAGAGTCTAAACATTTTCTCCTCCTCTTTTCCTTTTTATTTGGGTGTTAAATCACCGTTCTTAAGTTTGATTGTGAGGAAAACCCATGATCAACCAAAAAGGGGATTTTCTAGGCATTAGTGGCGCTAGCCACACGCTGTGGTGCACGCCACAAGCATAGGCCTTGCGCCACTTCTTCCCATGAGGCTCTAGAATGCCTATTTTGAGTTCTCTAATCAAGGCAAGATCCATGCGCCACTTCCAGTGGAGCACGTACCTTCATTTCAAAAGCCAAACAACATAAAATCAATAACTATGCATGATTTAATGGAGTTAAGCCTTAAGCATTCTTGCTTAAAGAGCTGCATAAAACTCATTTTTGATCTGGATGGGCAAATAAATAATAAAACAAGATTGAGAGCAATGATTGGTGAATTTGTTCATCCTACAAGATGAACATGAAGACCATGAGCTTAAATTCTGTTTAATATTTTAAATTTTAGTCATTTAATTATTGTTCTTTAAATTCCAGCACTTTACATTTCAGTCCTTTTAATTGTTATGCACTTTATTTTAATGCTCTTTAGTTTATGTAAATCTAACACTTTAACTTTAGTATTAGAACATTCTAACATTAACATTCATCATTTGTGTCATTATTGAATGAATGTATGTCTTGTGTTTCTTAGATTGTTATTATTTTGTGATTGTTATTCTTCATGTTTGGATCATTGTTTTATTTATTATGTTAAGCTCAATGTAAAAGGTCGATCAGGTTTCTTGTTAAAGCTTGCTTGTAATAGATAGATTGGGTTTGAGAAATTTGGAGGGTTTAAGGTTAGATTGTATTTTAGGAAGGACTGTAACTCTTTTCTCCTCCCTCCTTCTTTGGATGATTTATTTTTATGCTTTATGTATGAAATTATTTGCTTGAATGACATGTTTTCTAAAAATTCATAAAAGGTTTTACATCTCAATTTTTAGTTAATTGCATTATTAGAATTATTGTGAATTAATGGAAAATAGGAAGCCGGTTTAACTGGGCGCAATGGGTGCCTAATACCTTCTCATCTCATACCTAACTCTTGGACCCTATCTATGGTTTAAAATTGGATTAGTCGATTCGAAAGAATCGGCTGATTTGAGAAATTTCCCTAGTAAGGGAGACGACTCTAAAATAAAACTCTTACCAAAGTAAGAGAACCTTTTCCGAGGATTAAATGGGTTTAATAAAAAGAAAACTATTTTACTAAATTAAATAAATCAAGGCCGTTCGTCTTTCCAATCTTTTGGGAAAAATCCGACGTCTTCAGCCTAGCGACTCCGTAGGGAATCGAACCCAGAATTTCTGGTTTTCGGTTTTGGATTTGAATGAGAGAGTTGACTCCAAAAGTTGTCCAATTATTCACCTTTTTTTAATAATGTTATTAACTCTAAATTGAGTATACTTTTCGTACTTATATATGTCATTCACGCATTTATCTCTTTTTTTATCTCCTTTCTACCCTAAACCCCTAAAGGTGATTTGGGCATTATGGTCCTCTCACCCTAGTCGACTGTTTGGATCCGCCACTAATATACACTACCTATAAGTTAAGTACCATTTGTTATATCAAAAGAATTGGCACAGTTTGTTATCACCATTACGTTTAGATCCAAGCCAAATAGGAGGAAACAACCAATTCTCACTTATGAAACCTAAGACTTAATAAACCCGACCAAAGCTCATGTAATTGACCCTAGAAAAGGCTTATCAACTTTTGCTTGAAACCAAACAAGTACAAACTGAAGCCATGACTCTTCTAAGGCGTGGAGACACGCTTCACATTCATGCGCAAATCGCCTCATGGAAATAGGGGATTAGAGGATGCTAGACCATATCAAAGGTCCTAGGCTTGAGTAGTAAAAAAAAAAAAAAAGAGAGTATAAATACCTTGATAGGGTCAAATGAGGTTATTGTAAGAAGTCAACATTTGGAGTAATATATGAAGCTATATATTTTGAGCCAAATATTTTCAATGTCTCGAGAAAAATCGAAAATCATGAAAAAGACCAAAAATTGAAAAAATCAAAAAGAGAGAAATATTGATTGTATATAAAAGACCCTGCTCAAACATTATCACTGTTTGCGGCAAAAAGAAAGGAATTCAAAATATATATATATATAAAGTAAAGAAAAAGAAGGGGACGTTCTAAATATTTGGCTGCAAAATAAAGGCCCGTTTTGATTCTTGTAATTTTCAAAAAGCCTTTCTTCAATCTCCATTTTGAACGGTCCTGATTGAATCATGATAGAATATAATATTAGTTGCATTACACGACGATGTATTGCGTGATTGCATTTTGCGTGACATTTCCATCTTCATGCATTCATGCATACATGCATCATATCTAACCTTGTAGCCACCGAAGCTCCGCACAAGATGCCAAAGCCCTCGAAGCTCAGAATTCTAGTTGGTTATGGCCAATGCAAAAAATAGAGAAAAAAAGACAAAAAAAAAAAAAAAGAAAGGAAAAGCAAAAGAAAAGAAGCGAAAAAAAGCTTGAGGTGCCGAAAGGAGCCGGGGGAGAGGAAGTCACCCCCAATGAAGAAGTCGACTATAAAGAAAGCATTGACGAGGTGATCGCGATCCTGCACATTAGTTTGATAATAAGATCTCCAAAAAGGGAGCTTCGAGTAGGATGGTTCCCTTTTCCTGATGTTTCTACATTCGATGCTGATTGTAAATAAATTTCTCTGTTATTCAATAAAGTGCATTTTAATTTTGCTTACCTGTTTGACTTCTTTCCTAACAATTCTACTCATCCTAGTAAACAAGCTCATGCACATTTTTTTAACATAAACTCATCACGCATGCTTGAATTTAATATTAACACGAAATAGAATTTGTTGATTGGGCCAAAACCAAACGCAAGAATTAAACATGGAATTTCAAAACTTGTTCATAGGTATGAAAAGAAGCCTTCATAAAGAGCTACGAGGATATGCTGGGTATTGACAGATCTAAAGATGAACACATCAGTCCACTGTATCTTAGGTCCCAACTAATGAAACATAAGAAAAGAAGATTGAGACCGAAATGGGCCAAAAGATTAAATAGGAAGTGGCCAAGTTGAGTAACACTGAATTTCCAAGAAGTGATTTACTACCTTGATTGGCTAGCCAAACATCATGGCAATTCCCAAGAAGAATGGACGAGTAAGAATATAGAGATCTAAACGAAGCATCACCTAGAGATGATCAACCATGGTTCCGTGATATCCTGTAGTGAATGACCAAAATAATTTATCCCGAATCAGCTATTAGAGATGACAAACGAGACAAAACAATGCTTGACATTGCAATTCACAGTCTGGGACAGTCAGTTGTGTTGGCTCATAATATTTTATGCAGAATACATATGGAAAGTAATAAATAAACAAGGCAAGTCCTACAAATCCAAAGATTATGAAGATATTCGAAGA
This sequence comes from Jatropha curcas, assembly GCF_041381405.1. Taxonomy (NCBI): domain Eukaryota; kingdom Viridiplantae; phylum Streptophyta; class Magnoliopsida; order Malpighiales; family Euphorbiaceae; genus Jatropha; species Jatropha curcas. The sequence continues at coordinate 20,953,214 of NC_143159.1, forward strand.
CCCTAGTGGTTAGATTTTTAGGATTCATTGTAGGATAGAGAGAACATTCAATTATAAACACAAAAACCAATTTTCTCTCATCAAAATTATTTTTCGAAAATAGTTCTTCAAAATAAATCTTTTCGTTCTTTTTTTCGTTAAAAATTGTTTTTCGAATTCTCTTAAGATTCGAAATATTCGAATTACCTAAATTAAAGAGACTTTGTCTCTAACAATTTTGGTAATAAGAATAAATCGAATAAAGATCTTATGCCCCTCATTTTTGGAAACAAAACCTTTTTGAAGATCTAAGAATCTTGATTTATCTTCTTACCTAAAACGAAGAAAGATCTTATTTTAATTCGTTTTAGTAAGTAAAATCTTTTCGGAAAATATTTATTCAAGTATTTACTTTTGAAAATCTTTATTTTAAGGAAAGAAAGATTGTTTCTTATTTTCTTACTAAAAAGATAGAATATTAACTCAAAAGATTTTGGTAACAAGGATTTCCATATCTTCTAAATAAGGAAGGTCAATATTCTGATTTGAAAAAGAGATTTTCACTTTCTAAAAATGAGAGTCACAGACCTCTCTATAAAAAGGCGTTTTCATTCTTGAAAAATGTGGAAGAAAGAGTTTTCGTTTTAAGAGTATTCATCCAGTGATCATATCTTTTATCTCTCAAACTTACTCTTTACCCCCTTATTTCTTTTCATCTTTATACTTTACGTTTTATGTTTAAAAGAGAAAAGAAATTTTCTATAACAACTTCTTTCGAAAAACAGTTCTATTTTCTAAACGATTTTCTAATCTGAAAAATTGTTTTTCCTATGCTCATATTTGCATTTCTGTCTGTCTATTTAGATTCTGTAATCTTTAGTAGACAAGTTTCTATTTGATAAACATTTGTGTCATAGCTTAGGTGAGAAGCTATCGTGAAAGAGGTTATCAAGCGACCTTCTCCATGAGAGAGATTTTAATGTCTTGAATTGAATTTTTGTACTTTGCCAAAAACAGAAAGGGTTGAGGTTAACTAGGACCTTTGGAAAATCTAGTGGGATAAAGGGTAGATCTAGGTGTTGATTTATTGCCTTGTACTGTTGGTTTGTCTCTTGCCCTTGAAAAGAGATAACATAGTTGGGCACCATAGTAAACCTAAGTATAAGTAAGCGACATTTTAAGTGGGTGATCTAGTGTTCCTTAATGTATCTCCTAGAAGAGTGTCCTTCATTTTGGTAAGAAAGGGCAGCTAGCTCCTAGATACATAGGGCCTTACCCAATAATTGTTAAGATTGGAGAAGTAGCTTACCAAATGGACTTACCTAATGAGTTTTCTCATGTTTGTCTAGTTTTCCATGTATCTATGCCAAGGAAGTATATTCCCAATCCATCTTATGAATTAGAGCCACAAGAAATCCAAATGAATGAAGAATTAACATATGAGAAAGTGCCAGTTTGGATTCTCAACTTTTAAAGTCGTAAACTTCGATATAAAGAGATTTATATGGTCAAAGTCTTATGGAGGAACCATTTTATGGGAGAGTGCACATGGCAAGTTGTAAACGAAATGCAAAAAGAAATACCCCTATTTTTTCCTTTTGCATAAAAGACTCTTATCTTGTGGTAATTGAAATCGAATTATCTTTCTTTTAAGGATAATTATCTTTCTTCTTATTACCCGTGCATACTCTTTGTTTAATACATTTTTGCATAGTTTTTAAATTGGAGGTATAGACGGTTAAATTTTGCCCTTAAAAGATTCAGTGATGATACACCATTGTTTTTATAGGATTCCCGAACGCCCTGGTTTTTTGGACCGATTGTCTATGGCTAAGATTACTGATGTGTTTAACCACTTTTAACTTTTCGGGTTACTAGACGTTTTGCCACAAAACGAGGCCTGGGAAGCACGTCGGGTTCGCCTAGCACACTTCCTGGCATGGTTAATACTTAACAATTTGAAAATATTTCTTTTAGTTTTACTAAAATGACTTAGAAAAATTTTCGAAGAAATCCTATGGAAAAAACTGCAAGAGTTTCCCCTATATATCCAGTATCAAGAAAACATAGAAAACATTTAAAGCACTTCTATAATTCAACCACAACTCAATATCATTTTCAAAATTTTTCTCCCAACATAACTATACATTCTCAACCTATCATCCAAAACATCTCATAAAAACTCAACAAGGATAATAAATCAGTTCCTTTTTAATTGAAAGCATTTAAGATATTCATTACATATCATAAAAAATATTCTGACTTTGAAAATAAACTATTGTTCCAAATATTTAGTTCATAACATTTTGACTTAATAAAAAATTTTAGTGCTTTACATGCCGCTAGATTTTTCTAAAGACTGAAATAAAAGAGACACTATTGAAAACTGACTGTAGCAGAATAAAGGGCCTTTGAATAGTCTGATGCTCGCTGTTGATCGCCTACCCCAAATCAGCAACCTGTGCGTGATAAGTCAACGCGCTAAGCATAAAGCTTAATCGTGCTTATTTTCCATTTATAGTTGGGAAATACATATAACCAATCATAATAATATATATTTTTATACACAACATTTTACTCAAAGTGAGACAGCATAATCATGATATAACATATTTCAGATGTATAATATCAAATATTCATAGTCAACATGCTTAATTAAATTCAATAATCATGCATCACTAAATCAGACATATTTAATCATGATATCATATAAATCAGCATATGTTCATAAAAAAACAACATAATTATTTTTTTAATTAATTTATGAATACTATATTTTTAATTAGGCCTTTAGCATACTTAGAAGAATCAAATAACAAATAGAGAATTTCATAATAAACATAGGGCTCGAAAGCCTATATAACACCATACGACTCGTTGGTCGGAATTAAATGGCCATATCCAGAAAATGGAATTCGTTAGCCCCTATAAAATTGGAGTTCATTAGCTCCTATAAAATGGGGTTCGTTAGTCCCTATAAGACACTGTATATCACATATAGACAATACTGTATTCCTATGACATGCCATACCTCTATAAAAATATTGACTCAACCAAGTAGACCAAGGCCGATAAAATATTTATTATAATTCATACATATTAGTGTTCATAGATAAAATGTCCAGTTTCATAATTACACTGGAATATTTTATTACATTCTGAAAAATATTCTCTTTTATAAATTCTATTTATTCGCAAAATCATACTTTTCCATACTAAATATCCTATCATAAATTCATTTTCATAAATAACTCAAATCACATAACCATACTTAATTAATCATAATTCTTATATAATTGCATAAATCCATAACATATATTCAATAAGAATATTTTATCTCATAAAATATTCTACCATAGCACATAAATTCATGTCATCCAATTAAATTCATAAGCATAGCATATTTTCATATAATCATTCATAATTCACTAATAGGCACAATTCCCAATACCATGGCACAATTCTTGATGCACTAATTTTTAACATATTATATCACCACCTAATTAATCTATATTTCACTTATTTCTAATATTCTCCTAATTGGGATTTAAGTGGATCAATTAATTAATTGATCTCATAGGATTCTTAAACTCAATATTTCTTTAGCTTCCTAAATTATACTAATTAGCTACCTAATTGATTTAGTAGTCATAAAATCCCATTATTTTTATTATTCCTATTATTTACCAATTAAGTACCTAATTAAGCTAGATGTCATCAATCAACTACCTATCCACTTAATTAAATTGCTCCTAACCAATTAATTTATTACTACTATTTAATTATCACTAATCCTAATTAATCATCATCTTAATTAAGGACAAATTACAATTTAATCCTTAAGGTCCTTATTAATTATAAATGGATCCCACTTGGAATAAATAAACTAATGGAATGTTAAATTATCCATAGTCCATAATTAATCCTTTTCAAGGGTCCAATTTATAATTATAGTCCTCAATTAGTCCAAATTGCTCTTTAGTCCATAATTAGTGTAAATTCATATTTTATTCATTGGTTTAGGTCCTTAAAGTCTTCCTTTTGCCCAAATACTCCACAAGCTTAGGGAATTTTCCTTTTAGTCCTTGAAATATGTTCCAAATAGTCCTCAACACATGTTAAAGTTGCACATTAGTCCTTCCATGGTTTGGCCCACTATAGTTAGTGCACTAGACATACATTAAATCAAATCAACTTTTCATAATCATCATTAAACATCATATAATGAAGATTAAATATTTAATTTGATGAACTAAACATCAAATTATAAAAACATAGCCATGAGATTCTTACAAGCATGAGAAATGGCTCAAATCATCACCAATTCACATCAAATTTCATACATAGCATCCTTAACACTTATATTCAAGAAATATAACATCAAAACATAATTTTTAGCCATTTATTTTAGAGGGACAGCAGCTATATATTCTGTCCAATTTTAAAATGCATGAACAGATCATCAAATAAAGCATTTAAGGCATAAAAGTGAAAGCATACACAAAGATCATGGCATTTAATGGAAGAAAAACACATTTACACATATAAATCTTAAGAAATCATGTACAAACATCCTGAATATATTTAAAATGAGAATAAAGCACTAACCTTAAAATTTACTAACTCTCCACCACCTCTTTTCCTATTGATTTAGATGATTTGCCTCCTAAATGAAAGAAAAAACTTATTTTTTAACATCTAAGCATGAACATAAATTTTGAAGGTATATATATATATATATACACACACACACAAAATGTATGGATCTAGCCTTAGTTTAAAAATAAAAAGAGAAGAAATAGATAGAAAAGAAGTAGTAACATAAAAGAATGATTTTTACCCGGAAAGTTTAGATTTTCTTAAAAGAAAATATACTATCTTAAAGATCTTGAAGAGGGGAATAACATATTATATTTCGGTGAGGAGGAGATGAGATTTGAGTGGTATTTTAGGCCTTAGAATTTTTGGCCATAAGGGTTCTTAAGTGTTAGTAAGATTAATTGAGGAAGAAGAAGAAGCAAGGAAGAAGGAGATGAGAGGAGGGTGATATGGCTGGGGAAATAAAATATTTTCTCTTGATTTAGTGGAGTGTGTGTGTTGGAATTGCTTGAGGGGGAGAGTTTTCTTTAATTTTCTCATAGGAGATGTTATTGTGTGGTAAGGTGCACCTTAAGCACTAAAATTCTATTGGTTGATGAGATTGCAATATGATAGAATAGGTGATGTGGAGATTTTATTTAGATAAGATGTTTATGTGGCATTCTAGAAAAAATGAGAGATAAGATCAGTTGGATTTGTCTTGTAGTGGCATAAAAAGTAGTTTGCATTTAGCTTATTTTGTCTTTATTATAGAATATTTTTTGCAAAATTATTTTTCTCTTTTAAATTTAAGGCTAGAATCATATATAAACACATCCATTGCATATTGCGTAATAATTAATTGACATACTAATATTACACTATATTTTCAAAACACAGTCTCATGACACTGTAAATTACTAAAATACCCTTATGACACTGAAATTTACCTGAATCATTATAAATCATCCACAATCATAATTAAACATATTTAATGCATAATTAGACTCTAAAAATAATTTAATGCATGCTTATGACATTTTATGAAAATGTGGATGTGACAGAGAGTGTAAAGGTTTAGTATAAAATTGTGTATTTGAGAACTTTTAATAGCTTATTTTATGGATAATATTGATTATGCATGTGAGTTATGGAATAATTGGACTCAGAAGTGATCTTGAGAAGTATGAATTGATGGCTTTTAAGTAGTTATGAGAGGTTTAAGTTCGGATGTTTTAGAAGTGTTTTAATGATCGATTTATAGTTTGGTAATATTAAGATTACAGGGAGATTCTTCCAGTTTTTTTTTTTTTTTTTTTTTTTTTTTTTTTTTTTTTTTTTTTTTTTTTTTTGCAGGAATTTCTGTACAATACTATTTGCATTTTAGAGTATTAATTTGTAAGCTCGAATCATATGACATATAAGTTATAGTATCAGTATCTTTAGCATACTTATGTCATCCTTAGCTCGATTTATACATAGACCAGATAGAGGGTGTTATATTTTTATTCTTGCGTCTCATTTTGCTCAAGTGTGCACCTTTGTCTCATGCCTTGCTCCTAGGCTCCAAGAGCTATTAGTGCCTTAGTTCACCTTGCGCCTTTAATTACTATCAGCAAAGCAAGAAAATTTTATTGCTGTGCTAAAAATAATTATTTCATAAAATATATAAACTCTAAATTGTCATAAAACTCCATAAATTATATAAGATAAAAGATAATATAAATATAGATATGTAGCTACATGATTATTTAAGTTGTGCTTTCTGCTCCTTCATTGAATAAAGAAAAAATTATAGTATGATCCCTGTGGTTTGTGAAATATAACTAGTCTATCCTTGTCTTTCAAGAAATAGACTAAAATGTCCTTATAGATTATTTTTGTCAGACTATAAGGTCCTTTCATCCAATTTTTGACTTTTTTCCATCAAGTGCCTTATGAAATGACAAAAATACCTATTTTATTTTTAAAAACACGGGGACGGACTAGTTGTATTTTTCAAACCATAGGGACTGTACTGTAATTTTTCTAGTATAGTATTTTAGTACCTCTGTTTTGACCTCTATATTTTCTTGTTGACTTAATATAAAATATGCAAAACTTGGACAGAATGACCTAATAATGTAACCAAAGCAAAATACAGAGACAAATTAATATATTTTAAAAAAGACAGGGATGAACTAGTTGTATTTCACAAACCACATGAATAGTACCGTAATTTTTCCTTTAATAAAAACCATCTATAATCTTGTCAGCTATAAACTTTTCATCAATTTCTCTTTCAATGAACATAATCAAAGAATCTTTAACGAATCATCTTCCACCATATTATGATGTCTTATCTTGATAACTAAAAGAATAATTCATGAACTACAGCACAACCATTTTAGAATATTGATTATGTGCTCAAGTATCCGAACACCATGAACAAGATATTCTAATTTATTTGTTCAAATTGAAAAGCGAAGCTCTTAAGCACATTCTTATATTATTAATGGAAAACAATACCAAGGACTTCTGACTGTATATTTTTATAATTACAAGCAATATCCATTGACAATTTTCTTCTCTTTAAACCCTATATGCTTGTGATATATCAAAATGGCTTTAGTAGGTCAAACTTTAATTACAACAATAACACGAAGCAATAGGGAAAACGGTCTTTATAAGCACAATCTAACAAAAATTAATTGAAAAGTTTGCAGTTCATAAAATACATATATTCATAATAGGATTGCATCCTAAAATAGTCCCAAAGATAAAAATCAACAATAAATAAAGCTTTGTAAAGTCTATTTTTTGCAATTGTTCTAATTACTACAATTAAAATTTTCCAAAATCTTCCTTACAATTTAATTAACTAAATTTATAGTCTCTTAACAATCCTTCTCGCAAACGTAAACAAAAAAGATTACCAAATACCCATGGATTGTTTCAGCAAAAGGAGTAAAAAATACTCAAATAAAAATCCATTAAAACAAAAACAAATAAAAAAAATACCTTTAATTTGCAACCGAAAATTTGAGATTTAGGACCACTGATTCTTCCGCTTATTTTGAAATTTTTTGACAAGGAAGCCATGAGAGAGAGAGAGAGAGAGAGAGAGAGAGAGAGAGTAAAGAGGAAAAGAAAAGAAGATATTTTTATGCTTAGGAAGTGAGTTTATTAAGTATATTCAAACGTTAACTTTTGGCTCTACTAATTAGATTAATTAGAACTTTAACGTTTGACTTTTATGACCACAAATTACATTTTGTCTAGTGAAATAAAGGGGCCAAGCATCATCTGACCCGCTCCCTCTACCCCTAGTCACAAATCACATTAGAATACATTAAACTTATAGTAATGCCATAGATCACACAAATATTACTCAAGAATTTACTTAATTTGACAAACTAAATTATAAAAATCAAAGTTATATTAACTTATTGAAATCTTATAATTGTTGAAAATATTTTAGAGATAATTATTAGGATAAAAAATATTCACTTTCCTATTTAGCTAGTTTCCTATTCTAGGGTGATCTTTGTGTATAAAATAGCTAGTATAGAGGTTACAAATCAACATATAAAAATACAAATTGTCTCTTAATTTCTTTTTTAACATGGTATCAGAGCCTATCCATCTATCATCGGCAAAGGAAACCACCATTAGGAACAAACTTGGTTAGGTTAAGCTACTGACAATACCTTATAGGAGGCCAGTGAAGTGTCATTACCCATCTCAAATGGAAGCCAACCATCGATCGAACTGTCTGTAGAAAATCATCAATGTTCAGTGAGGTGCTTGGCTTGAACTGCCACCACAAGTTTCTTTAGCTCAACCACATGCCAGCACGTGACACTATTTTCGAGCACCTTTACGGCTACGACCTTGACGAGCTTCCCTTAGTGTTTTGCCTCTAGTTAGTTTGGTATTTTAGCCTGGTTCTTACTTTCGTTTTGTAATTTTTTTTTTATTTTTATTGGATGTTGTTCTTTTATTATTTCTAGTTGTTGTCATTTTATTCTCTATTCTTCCTTCTGTTGATCACTTCAATTGGTATTAAATGATGGGTGATGAAGTAAAGCATACAACTGAGACAAAAATGGTTTTTCCCTCACTTCAGATTATTCTGTAAAATTAGATGGAACAAATTATCTTATTACTTGGTCTTAATCTTGTTATTATCCTTTGAGGTTAGAGGTTTGTTGGCTTATCTTGATGGTGGGAAGGAAAAAATAGACTTAACAAATTTGGGCTTCAACAAATGGAATCTGAAAATTATCTTATTATGTGTTTCTAATAAACTCTATGCAATTAGCCATTACACGAGGTTATTTGCTTCTTGATATTATTAAAACTAGGCTTGGCCACGGTTCCGGAACCGAACCGAAAAGGTCCGGTTCCGGTTCTGGTTTGGAGCCGTCTGGTTCCGGTTCCAATCCGGTTACAAAAACGACGGTTCCGATCGATTTTCCGGCGAATCGCATAATTTTAAATTTTAAATTTTGAAGACCGGTTTAAAAAAATATTATTTGAACATAAAAAATTAAAAAATACACCTAAAAAATTTTAAATTTTGAAGACCGGTTTAAAAAAAAATTATTTGAACATAAAAAATTAAAAAATACACCTAAAAAATTAAAAAATACTTCAATTAAATTTATTTTTTTAAAGACTTGAACTGTTGAACATAATTATTTTTAAAAAAAAAATTTCAACCGAATTTTTTTTTTTAAAGTTTGAACATAATTTAAAAAAAAAAAGGGCTTGAACTTAATTTTTTTTTTTGTTTTAAAAAAAAATTACGTTGCCTACGTATCCTCTTGGAGTTTAGAAGAATCAAAACCCACGTAGTTCTTACTTACCTTATACCAATTTCACCCCTTTTACCTTAATCGCTATTTGTACCACCGGTTGATGTTCCCGTTGAGGACCCATCGTATAAATCATATAAATCTTCATTTTCTTTTGGATTTTCTTGGGCTCTTAGTTCGGCCTTGGTCCAATCATCTACGCATGCTTGTGATTCTAATGAATCGGGTGTCATACGAGATCGTGTTTCATCAAGTATGTTTCCTCCTTAACTAAAAGCTTGTTCAACCGCAACAGTGGAGATCGGAGCTGCTAAAATTTGTTTTGCAAGTAAAGAAAGAATAGGAAAAGTATTTGCGTGACGACTTCACCAATCTAAAATTGAAAAATCAGTATCTGCATAATCATCACCAAACTCAAAAGAAGTTGTTAGATAATTATCAAATTTAGAAATAGAACTGGATTCCCTTGTTCTTTTTTGTCTTTGTAGTAAAACTTGTTGAGCAACACCAACACCACTTACCCTTTGTGTTGGAAATTGTTGAATATTAGATTGAGAAGAAGTAGAAGTAGAAGTAGATGAACTAGAAACTTGAACAAATTCATTATATAATTGCATAATATTTTGTTTAACTTCATGCATTACTACATTTATATTAACATTATCTTCTACATCAAGATTTAATACATCATAATAAATAGTCAAATAATCACATAAAACATCCATTCTACATCTAGGATCAAATACAATAGCAACAAGATAAAGAGGTGGTATATTTTTAAAATAAGATAACCATTTTTTTTTCATTGAAAAAAATACAATCTTTTAATAAATCATCATTTTGAAATTCTTGGAGTGCAGTAACAATATTAATACACATAGGTAAAAATAAATGAGATGTAGGATAATAAACCCCACTAAATTTATAGGTAGCATCATTAAAAATTTTTAAAATATCTAAAATTTTTGCACAAATCTCCAAATTTTGTGGATATAAATTAATATCCTCAATATTATTAGTAACAAAAAAGCATAATAATTTTTTATAAGAAAAATACTCATTTAGTAATTCATATGTTGAATTCCAACGAGTTGGGACATCCCTTGGAAAACGTTTTGGTCTTTTATTATTTTCTTTACAAAATTTAGCCCAACTTTTCATCACTTGGGGATGTGTCCATAAATATGAAATAGCTTTTTTAATTGGAGAAATAAAACATTCAAGAATTTTTAAACCATCTTGTACACATAAATTTAAAACATGGCATGCACATCTTATATGAAAAAATTTTCCACCAATATTTGGTTCACAAATTTTTTTAAGTTCAATAATTGATCTAGTATTTGCAGAAGCATTATCAAATGAAATTGAAAAAAATTTTTTTGTCAACTTATATTCATCTAAAATTGAAATAATTACTCTATAAATATTATTTGCAGTATGTTTATCATCAAAAACACGAAAACCAATAATTCTTTTTTGAATTTTCCAATCATCATCAATCCAATGACATGTAATACCCATATAAGAATGCATTTGTCAATGATCACTCCAAACATCACAACAAATTGAAACACGAATTTTCATTTGAGAAAATAAAAACTCTAACTCTTTTTTTCCTTTATTATATAAAGAAATAATAGTTCTTTTTACAGTATTTTTTGGTACTCTTTTAGCAGAAGGATTTAAAACTTTTTGACAATAATTATTAAAACCTACTTTTTCACCAAAACTAAAAGATAAATGTTCCATAGAAATCATTTTTGCTAATTCTTCTTTTTGTATTTTTTCAGAATATTTAAATAAAGAAAGGTTAGAAGCATACCCGGAAATTTGTGTTTGAGACCGATCAACTCCTATTTTTGTTGGATGTTTTGTCTCCAAATGCTTCCAAAATGATCCATAGCCGCCTGCTTGTTTAAATTTATAAGATTTTTCACAATAATTGCAAATTACATCGTACATTTTCTCACCTTTGAATTTTTTTGTGAAATGAATGGAGAATATGTCGGAACTTTGTCTTGCTCTTGTAACAATTTGTGCTCGTTGCTCTTGCTCTTGCTCTTCATCTTCTTGTAATTGCTCATTAAATTCGGATTCTTGAGTTGGAATATCCAAATTTTCATTTTGATAACCCTCAAAATTAAATTGGTCGGGAATCATATCATATATGTCGTTTGTAGGGATAGATGATTCTCCAATCTTTCCCTTGCCCTTACCCGAATTTGAGTTTCCTCCACTTGCCATTATATGATAATAAGATATAATTTGGAAAATTGAATAAAAAAAATTAGAGACAATAATAACTTAATAAGAGAGATTGTAGAGTAGAGAAGAATAAATGAATAATATAGAGTAGAGTGTAGTATATTGTAGAGAGAGTAAGTAGAGAGTGTAGTATATTGTAGAGAGAGTAAGTAGAGAGAGTTGAGATTTTTTTGTAATGACTTTGTAAATAAATGAGGTATTTATAATAAATCCAAAAATTCATTTTTCCAAAAATACCCTTGAAACTAGTCGTTATGTAGCCGTTTATGGCTGTTGGGAGGGGTAATTAAGAGATTTCACAACAAAATTAAAAAAAAAAAAATCAGGTCTGACAGTTACAACGGCTAGAACCGCCGGTTCGAACGCTGTTGGGAGGGGTAATTAAGAGATTTCACAACAAAATTTTAAAAAAAAAAATCAGGTCTGACAGTTACAACGGCTAGAACCGCCGGTTCGAACCGGTTCGAATCGGCTGTTCTAACCGGCCTGAGAACCGGCGGTTCCAGCCCGGTTTCGACCGATTCTCTGGAACCGCCGGTTCTGGTTCCTAATTTTCTGGAACCGGAACCGAACCAAAATTTTTCGGTTCCGGTTCTGGTTCGTCCCGGTTCCGGTTCTCACAGTTTCGGTTACGGTTTCGGTCCGATTCGAACCGACGGTTCCGGTTCCCGGAACCGTAATTTGGCCATGCTTAATTAAAACTATATGGGATGTAGTTTCACAGACTTATTTTCAATCTAGAAACTATACTCAAATATATGAATTACAGAAAAAGGTTTATAAAAATAAATAGGGAGATTTGACCATTACTCAGTATTTCTCTAAATTCATTATGTTGTGGCAAGAAACAAATTATTACGAAGATTTTCAAAAAACCTGTTCTGCTGATGCAACCAAATTTCAGAGTTTGGTTAACATAAAATATGTGTAGGAATTTTTGGGAAGCCTAAATGATGAGTATGACTAGACCAAAGTTTAAGTTCTTAGGGGATAAGCATGTTAATAGAGCATGAATTATTGATAATTCTATATGGGGACAAGCATAGGTTTCTAAAGCTGGTTCTTTAGATAAGGATCAATTATATTATGACTACCATGGTAAGAACAGACATACTAAAGAAAATCATTGGAAATTACATGGAAATGCAACCAGAGGTGCGGAGGGAAACGTGCCAATTCTCCTATACCACAAGCCAACATCTCTAACATTAGAGCACTATTTGAGGAACCATCTACTCTTGGTATTCTTTTTTATATAAGGAAATTAAGTCCCTAAAGCCTCTATTGTCACAACTTGATTCTTCTTCAACTAAATTCTAATTTTATTAATTCAGGTAATATTTTTCTTGTTTTTCTTACCTAACTTGCAAAACCCTCATAGATTATAAATTCAGAAGCAAATAAACATATAATAAGCTCTTCCAAGCATTTTCTCACCTGCATTAAATATCGTTACATAGAAACAATCCGCATTGTGGATGACTCCTTAGTACCTATTGCTAGCACAGGTTCTACTAAATGTACTCCTAACATTAGCCTCTCTTTATTTTTCATATTCCTTGATTTTTCTATTAACCTCTTACCTATTAGTTTGATAATAAAAATACTTAATTGTAAAGAAACATTTTATCCTACTCATTGTGTATTTCAGGAACTAAACATAGGGAGAATGATTAGCATTGTAGCTTACGAGATGGATTAAATCTGTTGGATGACGTTTCTAGGCTTTCCAATCCTAGTACCAACCAAGCTTTACTAGAAGCATCTAGAAATCCTTTACGTAAGATTATTCAATATCATAGGACATAAGGACATCCCTCTTTTATATTTTAGAATGCCTATATCCCACTTTATTTAATCAATGTGATTTTGATTTATTAGTTTACGATGCTTGTTAACTTGCCAAATATACTAAGCATTCTTATTCCCCAATAAATAATAAAAGTTTGGTGTCTTTTGCTACTATTCATTCTGATAGTTGGGGTCCTATTAAAACTGCCTCTTTTATAGGTTATAGATGGTTTGTGACTTTTATTGATTATTTCACTAGTTTGACTTGAGTTTATTTGATGAAAGCCAAACATAAAATTTTTTTCGTGTTTTCAAAACTTCTATAAAATGATTTGTACTTAGTTTGATGTACAAGTTAAAATCCTAAGAATTGATTATGGTATTGAATACTTGATTGAAAAAATTTTGTACCTATTTAGATTCTAATAGTATTTTACATTAAACTAGTTATGTTAATACTAGTGATCAAAAGAGAGTAGTCGAAAAGAAGAATATGAACTTATTAGAAGTAGCTATGTCTCTTATGTTTAATATGAATATTCCTAAACTCTACTAGGGATGCTATTCCATCTGCTGCTTTTCTTATCAATTGTATGCCTCTTCGTACTTTAAACTTGTTGACGCGTGATTTTATGCCTCCACCTGACCCAATGATGATATGAGGACAAGGGGACGAGGTATCACGATAAACCAGAAGTGTTTGAACCAAAAATTGAATCAAACTGCCCAAAGGAGCCTGACCCGCGTTAGGGTTGCGTCACGCAGCTATTACCTGCGTGATGGCACTATTAGCTGCGTCACGCAGCTCTAACAGGGCTGACACCTCTGGCGCGCGCCCGTGCAACGGCCTGCACTGTTTATATGGATACGCGGCAACTGTACGAAAAGTAAGTCGCGTCACGCAGGTTTACGGGTGCATCACGCAACTTCTACCCGCGTGATGCGACTGCCCTGTTGCCCTACCATATAAATACAACATTTCACAGCAAAAAGGGGACTTTTGACACTTTCTCTTATTTTTCTCTAAGAATTCTAAGACCTTAAGTTTTCGATAAAAAAACGGCTAGGGTTTCTTCCCCAAGAACTCAAGTGAGTAAACTTGAGGAAGATCAAGCCCTTAACAGTTTAGTTTTTGAAATAAATAAAAAAAAAAGCATAAAAAATATAATAAGAGAAAAAGAGAGAAAGGAAAGAAAGAAGAAAACATTTTGCTCTATGAAAATCTGGTAATCACATTCCTGGAATCGTGAAACAACGTCCTTAAGCTAATCTCAGCGCAGGCAATCCTCGAATCTGAGGGCTAGGTAATTATTCTAAACATTATCTTTCATTTATAGCATTTTATTCCTTAAATCTCATTTTTCACAATATTTAGTTGACCTGTTATTGGTAAAACGTAAGTTTGTCCGTTGTTGAACATTCTTGGGTTAGTTTTAGTCGCTTTTAATAAAAAGAACACGTAGAAAAAAGTAGTTTGAAAGGTAGTTGCGGACCAGAGCAGCCGCGTCACGCAGCTACTACCTGCGTGACGCGACTGCTCGCGTCCAAAAGCCTTCATTTTGGGGTAGACCACCTGCGTGGCGCAGCTGTTCGCATACTCAGTTTTATTTTATTTTTATACTCTATTTAATGATTCACTGTAAATAAATAATCAATATGTTTGAGTGTCTTAAATGAGCTATGAACAGCTCCGTCACGCAGCTGGAAGTTCCGTCACGCGACTGTTCTTCATAGAACAGCTGTGTCACGCAACTGTTCTAGTCTACAGGGCCATAACTAGAGTTCCGTCACGTGACTATTCTTCGTAGAATAGCTGCGTGACGCAACTGTTACAAGTTCCAGAATAAAAGACAAGAGTTGCGTGACGCGACTGTTCTTCGTAGGACACCCGCGTGACGCGACTGTCTCCCATTACCAGTTTATTTTTGTTATTTCATTTTAATTTCATGTCGTCAAACAGATTCTAATCCTAATCCGGAAAATGATTAATTATGGACAAACTGAGTCTTAATCAGAAAAAGTCAATTAATTATTGATGATTATGAGGTTTTTTAGAATTTATTTCTTATTGTTTATCATTAATTATATTATTAAACTCGGTTTGTGGCCCGCCTTTAACCATAAGGCAAGAGCGGGTCTTTTTATCTTTGTTTGACATGTATTATGGGTGGATGATGGATATGATGATCTATTTGTGATGAATGCAATGAATGAACCTAATTGGGACGGTTAATTAATTTTCCACATAGGAACTCGGTTCGATTTATTCGGGTTGGGTTTAAATAATTGGCTTTTCTAAAATAAAATCAATTAGAAATCGTAGGTTAAAAGAGGCCGGTTTTCCGGGCGTCGGCTTCCAACGGGCCGGCGTACCCAATTCCCTTACCTAGAACCTCATTGGTTCGCCTGACCAGTTTTTCTAAATAATAGGCCTTGAATAAAATTGGGTTAAATGAAGTCACTTTTATAAAATTAAAATAAAAAAAACGGTCCCATTGCCGAAAAAAATGGGTGGCGACTCAAAATAATTTATAAGACTGATTTATCAGCATCGCTTATCCAAGAAGAGGTTTTTATCACCATTTTCCAAAATAAACATACATTTAAAACCTTTTGATTTTCTCCGGGGGGAAAACAGTTTTGGCGACTTCACTGGGGATTTTGCACCCATTAATCCCCGGTTGTTTTTAATAAATAATTTAGTGATTGCAATTAGGAGTTGACTCTAAAAAGCCTACTTTTCTAAAATAAAATTGAATAGAAAAGCCGATGGAAAATTATTAATCGTCCGTATATGTTTAATTGCTTTCATTTTCTTTCTAGGATTTTGGCATTCATTCGCATTTCTCTCTTCTCACCTCATTCTACCCATATCACCCTTCGGTACTGGTGTTAAGTTTGATGGTGGATCTAGCCTAAACCATGCGATTTAGGTGCATCCATCTGAGAATTAACATTACTACCAACCGCAAGCCTAGTACCTTAAAGGTGCGTCAAAAGGAGTAGGCCCAACAAAGCCCGAATCCTGTTTGCGGAACCCAGACTTTGTTAAGCTCAATAAGACCAAAGCTAATGCACATAGTTAAAAAAACCTTAGTTACCTCCCCTAAGGTGCACCCGGGTCTATTTGCTGTTGTTATGCTGCATTCATTTCCGAGAGTTTATTTCGTCAATCTCAAAACCCCCTGTTGGTTGTCGAGATTAGACCAATTCCTAGGAAACAGATGTCGGAATTTATACCAACGGAATTCGTGTGTGGGAGAAATAAGGTTGGAAGGCATGCATTTCCCAATTCCCGTTCCCCTGTTTGATATAAATTGTACATTTGTTGTGACATTCATGCACCATGTAACATTTTTCTTTTTCAGCCATGCATTAATAAGAGCTAATGTCCGGTATGGACATTTGACCTTGATTTTGAGACTGGACCTCAAATTCGTTTTGAATAATATAATGCAATCGCTTATTGTGAATTAATGCCCGAAAGAAAAGGGAGTTATAAGGGGGTTACAATTCCTTTGTATTTTAACATTTCTCGGATTATCTGAAAATAAGTGAGAGATTACGACAGTTTTAATAAAATAAAAATGAAATCCTGCTTGGGACCATATGTTCCAAGGCAAAAAGTAAGGATACAAAAAATACGCAATAACAAGAATAATAAAATCCCGCTCGGCAATTCTTTCGTTCCGAGGCAAAAGTTAGGGATTTGAGAGAAAATAGTCGATCGTAAATCCAAAAGGAACGATCGACGACAGATAATGCCTGAAATGTTTAAATACAAAATAAGTTATTGGTGTATTATTCATACCGAATTTTTGGTCCAGTCGTCGAAATTGAGATCTTATTTCCATATTGGTTTTAGCACATTAGAAATGCATTTCTCATCCTATGTGTTTTCATTTTCGCATGCATACATGCAGGGCCCTCTTTAACTCAGAATTTTTTTATCAGAATTGATCCTTCTCTGGAAACTGCTTCGAGAGTTTGGCACCGACATCCTGGTCAGCGTCTACTCAGAACATCCCCAATCCCCGAGTTCATCCCGGTCAGTTCAGTAAACTATTCAAGATCATCAGATTCAGAGCCTGACTCAGATTCAGTAGAAATGGCAGATGATATAGGAGAAGAGCCCGGATTTTCGCAAGCTCAGATAAGGACCATTGCTCAGATTGTGGCCGTTGCTCTTGCCCAAGATAGGGCCCAAAACCAAACTACTCCCCCTTCTAGCAGCCAACCTGTGGTGGAAGAAAGGCCAATTCCAGAACCTGTATCAGATAATCAGGCTTTTGTGGGAAATACTATCCCTATCGAGAATGATGTGCTCAAACAACTTGCCGATCTGAAAGAAAGATTCGACAAAATGGCGGCAGTAAAGGAGAAAGACCAGTCACCAACTTTCACATCACTGAGTATGTGTTGCACCCAACCAGCTCTGCCTCATTCAAGACTTTTAAGCATACCGTGTTTGAAGGAGACAATGATCCTCGTTCTCACCTGTCCGAATTCCTCCGAGTCTCTCAGATGAACCGGTACAACGAGGAAGATGTTTTGCGCGCATTCCCGCAAACCCTGCATAAAGACTATCGAAGGTGGTATGATGGTCTAGATGAGGAGGTTCAGAAGAATTGGATCAAGCTGCAGACCGCTTTTCTTAAGCATTTCAAGACTGAGGAGAGTGATGAATTCAGCTTACGCGATTTGGAGAGTTTAAGACAAGGAAAGGATGAAAGCTTTTTCGACTACTACAGGAGATGGAGAACTAAGCTGTATAGAGTTCAGACAAGGCCAAAAGATAAAGAACTGATCTGCATCTTCAGTAGGAGCCTGTTGCCCTTTTTTAAAGAAAGAATGTTGACCTAGCCTCTCACCGATTTTGCTCTAGTTCAAAGCGCTGGATTGAACATCGAGGAGCTGTATAAGGAAGAAAAGAAGAAGAATAGAGGGTTTGGCAACTACCGGACTTCTTATGGTGACAGAGGTGCCGGGGGCAGTAATCAGAACCAGTCAGGAAACAACAATGCTATAGTGGGATCAGTTAATGAAAGACGTAGGAGAGAGTTCACTGATTTGGGGAGACCCTTGAGCACAGTACTGAGATTGTATCAAGAATGGGGTGTTGTCGAAGCTGCCAGTTGACCCGACTAAACCAGTTTGGGGGAGATACATGGACAGAAATTGCGATTATCATCAGTGCAAGGGACATTCAACTGATGAATGTTTCAAATTAAGGCACGATATTCAAGACTTGATCGACAGTGGGAAGATTACTAAGCCTTCGGACAAGAGCAAACCAAGCACCAAGAACAACCCGCTTCCTCAATATCAATATAATTATCCAGCCCGTAAGTCTCAATCAGGTGGATCGGTCAACGCGATCGAGAGTGGATTACCGGAAGAGGTAGTACTGGCTGAAGCGGAATGGGCAGAGCAGATGTGCGCCATGTTGAACATATGGGACGATTGCAGTAGCGATGAAGAAGAAAAGGTGCCAGTGAAGATTGAAATCGAGAAAAGCATCACGGTAAAGGTGGGTGATGTGCCGGAAGATGAGGATGAGCAACTCCAGTTAGCCATTCAAAAGAGCTTAGCCGACCAAGAGGAACAATGGTACTACAGCAGTGAGGAAGAAGTGAATGAAGTAGGTGTTCAGAGCTTGACCCGCAGTGGGCGAGTATACAATCCCGAGAGCAGTGTGCAGGCTAAGGGAAAAGAGATTGCTGTTGATGGAACCGAGAAGAAGGTGACAGAGAAAGGCAGAGAGGAGCCGAGAGAGAAAAAGAAAGTGGAAGAGGTAGAAAAAGGGCAAAAGAAGACTGTCGAGGTTGGAGAAAGCAGTCAGAACAAAACACCTAGTGGGATGACCGCCAGTTCGGTGCTGAGTCAATTACAAAGAACCAGAGCAGACATTTCAATATGGGATTTGCTGATAGCATCTAAAGAACATAGAGAGGCCTTGCTTGAAGCCATGACCTTTGTCAGAGTGCCGGCTCGGATTCAGAGTGTTGATATGATCAACGTGCTACAGCGTAGAATCGGTGAAATCACTTTCTTTGACTCAGACCTCCCACCGGAAGGAAGGAACCACTGTAAGCCATTGTACATTCAGATCACCGTCAATGGAAGAGATACCCGGAATGTAATGATTGATAACAGATTGGCACTGTGTGTATGTCCGCTAAAGATGCTGTCCAAGTTTAAAATCGAGGAATCAGAGCTTGAGCCATCAAACATGGTGGTTAAAGCTTATGATAACACCATGCGGAATGCAAAAGGGACTTTTAAAGCAAAGATATCCACTGGAGCCGTGGAAAGCTGGGTAGACGTAGTTGTGCTCGATATCTTAGCCACCTATGCTCTTTTGTTGGGGAGACCTTGGCTCCATCCATTGGGTGCAATTCCATCCACTCTACATAGAAAGGTGAAAATCCCGTGGGGTACAGATGTGGTCACAGTCAACGCGCAAGAAGATCTGAGTGTAGCAACAGTAGAGGGCTTAGAGCTGGCGGTGCCCTTATCAGGATTTCAGGTGGCAGTAATTGATGCGCCCACCACCAAGAGCAAGAGTGCAGTGAATCGGATGAGTCCTTTCTCGAGGAAGATGATGAAGAGAATGCAATGGCAGTATGGTCGAGGTTTGGGCCGGGAGCTACAAGGAAGGTTTGAGCCTCTCTCGTCGGCATTTGGACAACAAGACAAGCGCGGATTGGGCTATTCCGAAAATAGAAAGAAGGAGAAGTATGAGGTTCCGTCTCCAGTTAGAGGGTCAAATTTGAATCATATCTTCTTTGTTCCACAAGCCGAGGGAGAATTTCGAAGTAGGGGGAAGACCTATCCCGGTTTGGAGATATTTATGACTGATTATGAGGAGAAGCTAATCAGGTCGCCCGAACCTTCCTTGGAACAGCTGATGGATGGAACTGAGTTTATGGTGGGTATGACAGAAGCAAACACTGGATCTGATTGGTTGAAGAAGATATCCGAGTTTGAAGACTTTTTGGGGATTGGGGATGAAGCTTCCAAGTTAGTGCAAGAGCAAAAGGTTAAGGCGAGGATCCTCCAGTCTGTTCTAGCTGCTGAAGATGCCGAAGAGGCAGAGAGGAAGGCGGAGAAGATGATAGAGCATGGAGAGGCTGAGAAAGAAGCTACCCCGGAAGATGAAGGACATGCAGATCTAGATCAAGTGATCTTGGCAATAAAAGATACTTGTAATGAATGTATTGAACAGGCAATTAATCCTGTGTTTTGTTTTTCTGATGCTTGTTTTGAGAACAATATGGATGGTTTTCCTCTTTTATTTCAATCAATGGAAGTGAACTTTGACTATTTATTTTCTTGTTTTCCTGATTGTCATGTTCATGGCATTGATTATACCACGCGCATATTTGACATAAATGCATTGCATCATTTTGCATTTAATTTAAGCACCGCTGAAGATCCTAAAATAATTGAAATCGGATCAGACTTCAAACCTGAGCTCAGACAGAATCTTTAAGAATGCATTAAAAGAAATTCAGAGGTATTTGCCTGGAGTTATGCAGACATGCCAGGGATTGATAGATCAATAGCAGAGCACTTCATCCCTACTGATCCGAATATCAAGCCAGTGAAACAGAAAAGGAGAAGGGTCAGACCAGAATGGCAGGACAAGATCAAAGCTGAAGTCCAGAAGCAGTTGGATGCAGGATTTTTAGAAGTAGTTCACTATCCGGAATGGTTGGCAAATATAGTCCTGGTGCTGAAGAAAGATGGGAGGATAAGGGTCTGTGTCGACTACCGGGACCTGAACAAAGCCTCGCCTAAGGATGACTTTCCACTTCCACACATAGATGTTTTGATAGACAGCGCTGCTGGAATGGGATGTTATTCTATCATGGACGGATTCTCCGGATACAACCAGATACTGATGGCCTTAGTGGATAAGCATAAGACCGCCTTCACCACAGACTTCGGAACATTTTGCTATAGAGTGATGCCGTTCAGACTAAAGAACGCCGGGGCAACATATCAGAGGATGGCTACTATGTTATTTCATGATATGATCCATAAGGGACTGGAAGTGTACGTAGATGACATGGTAATCATGACAAAAACGCAGGAAGAACACGCAGAGATGCTGGAGAAGTTCTTCACACGGGTCAAACAGTACAATTTGAGACTCAATCCCAAGAAGTGTGTATTTGGAGTGACGAAAGGAAAATTGTTAGGTTTTGTGGTAGGACCTAACGAGATTGAGGTTGACCCAGACAAAATAAAAGCCATTCAAGATATGGAACCGCCAAGAACAGAATGTCAGGTGAGAGGCTTCCTGGGTAAGATTCAGTACATCAGTAGATTTATTTCAAGGTTATCTATCACCTGTGCTCCAATTTTTAAGCTACTGAAGAAGAATCAGCCAGTTAAGTGGAATGAGGACTACCAGAAGGCCTTTGACCACATAAAGAAATATCTGATGAATCCACCGGTGCTCAGTTCACCAAGACCAGGAGAACCTCTAATCTTGTACCTATCTATAGAAGATGCAGGAGTTGGAGCAATGTTGGTACAGCCGGACTCCACTGGAGTAGAGAAAGCTATCTACTACATCAGCAAGAAACTATTGCCCATCGAAGAGAAATATAACCTGATAGAGAAAACGTGCATGGCAGTAGTATGGTCGATAAAGAAGTTGATGCCGTATTTTGATTCCTTCAGGGTCACTTTCGTCTCCAAAATTGATCCGTTGAAGTATTTGCAGAAAACACCTACTTTAGAGGGACGACTGTCTAAGTGGTTGATTCAGATGTCTAGTATGGATGCGGAGTTCGTAATGAAGAAGACGGTCAAAGGTCGAGCCGTGGCGGAGTTCCTAGCAGAAAACCCTGTAACAGATGATGAATCATGGGAATTGGAATTTCCTGATGAACACTTACTATGCGTTGAAACAGGAGCTTGGAAGTTGTACTTTGATGGATCAGCTAACAGAAACGGAGCTGGGGCTGGTATTGTTATAGAAGCACCTAACGGCGAAGTCACAACCATGTGCAAGAGACTACTGTTCCCGGTCACTAACAACATGGCAGAATATGAAGCGTGCATCATGGGAATGGAAGCCCTTCTTGCATCCGGTGCTAAGGAAGTTGAGGTGATAGGAGATTCTTTATTGGTTATTGAGCACGCCAACGAGAGATGGAAAGTCGAAGAAGAGAGATTGAAACCCTATGTCGAGTACTTGTTGAAAAAGGCAGCACTATTTGACAAGATCACTTTCACTCACATAGGAAGAATCTACAACAGGATTCCAGATGCCTTGGCAAACTTAGCGTCGGCTTGGCAGGATTTAAGCAAAGTTCCGAAGAAGCCATTCATCATTACCGCAGCCAATATCCCGTGCTATCAAGAACATTATGTGAATCAGGTGGAGTCGGAGGAAGAACCATGGTTTACGGATATTCTGAGGTATATGAAAGATGGTACTTTCTCTGATGATGCGACGAAAGAAGACCGTGCAGTCTTAAGAAAAATGGCTCTGAACTATGTCCTGGCTGATGGTGAACTCTACAGAAGAGCTTGGGATGGGATGTTGTTGAGATGTGTGAGCAAGAAAGAAGGAAAGGACATAATGAGAAAAGTTCATGAAGGAGTTTGTGGTACTCATTTAAGTGGCATGAGCTTAGCAAGAAAAATCATGAGGCAAGGTTATTTTTGGATGCAGATGGAAGGCGACTGTGTTCAACATGTGCGTCGTTGCAAAGCTTGCCAATACCACGACAATAAAAGCCACTTGCCTGCTGTTGAACTCCATCCAACAACTCCGTCTTGACCTTTTTCTGCATGGGGTATAGACGTCATCGGTAAAATCTCGCCAGCAGCATCAAACGGCCATCAGTATATATTGGTTGCAGTTGACTACTTCTCTAGATGGATCGAAGCTCAATCTTATAAGATCCTAACCGCCAAGCATGTGGCAAGATTCATTGAACAGAACATTTTCTGTCGCTATGGTGTTCCCCATCACATAGTTACAGATAATGGTTCTCATTTTCAAGCAGAAGTTGGCCAATTGCTTTATAGATATAAGGTTGAACATCACCATTCTTCTCCTTATCGCCCTCAGGCTAATGGTGCAGTAGAAGCAGCGAACAAGGAGGTTAAAAGAATCCTGTCAAAGATGTGCGAGAGGTACAGAAGCTGGGCTGAGAAACTTCCTTTCGCGCTCTGGGGGCATCGCACTACTTTCAAGTCAGTAAATGGAGCTTCTCCCTTTGAGTTGGTATACAGGATGGAGGCAGTGTTGCCGGTAGAGCTCGAAAAGAAGTCTCCCAGAGTGTTGGTAGAAGCGGGTCTGACCGAAGAAGAATGGACCAAGAAGAGGTATGAAGACCTGGCACTCTTAGACGGAAGAAGACTGAATGCTCGATTCTAGGATCAGATGAGAAAAAGGAGAATTGCTCGTTTCTACAACAAGCGAGTGCATCCAAGGGCCTTAAAGAACGGAGATTTGGTGTTGATTAGGTTATTGGATCATGAAGCCCAACATCATCCTGGTGGGAAATTCAAGCCCAATTGGCATGGACCGTTCAGAATTCAGAAGCTGTTATCTAAAGGCGCCGCTGAATTAGTCACTATGGAAGGAGAGCTTGTCAACCAAATCGTTAATCAAGATCAAATGAAAAGGTTCGACGTTTGAAATGATGATTTCAAAAAAAAAAAAAAAATTAGCTAAGTTGAAAACCCAGAAGGGCGGCTTAGGCAAGAGATGAGCTCGCTAGGTTGAAAACCCGAAAGGGCGGCCTAGGCAAAAGTTAGAGCATAAAAAAAAATGCAAAATGGTAAAATCTCGGGATTAACGCGTGGTGCTTAGTTTAAATGCAGAATTCATGCCATGCGTTCGTGATAAATGTGTGATTGGTTGCTCAATACCATCAACTTGACTCAAAGGAGAATAGGAAATCAAGTAGTTAGAGCGAACAATCATTGTATTAGAATAAACTCTCTTTACTTCAGTATAAGATTAATAAAAGATTTGAATTCCAAAATCTTTCTTCCTGTTTCGGGGTTGTGGTCAAAGAATGCAAGATCTTCCTCTCTGCTTGTTTAAACAAAGATCGAATCACTTAATTTGAAACGTCCTGGCTGTTGGCCCTGCCTAAACAATGAACTCTTTTAAAACATTGATCAGAGGGACGAATACCATTTTCTCAGTAATTTCCCTGGAAGGATCAATAAAGCCATGAATAAACATTCACACTTGCATAAGTTCATGCATACATAAAAGGAGTTACATTTGTTATTTTTGTCTTATTTGTACAGGTGATAGAGTAATCACTCCATTCTTTGTTGTTTCCAAGCGTCAGCTTTTTGTCTTTGTAGGATAATTTTTTATGAGCTTTCATTTATTAACCCAAGGGCAGGAGGCCCAAATAACTAACACAACAAATAGTTTCGAAAGAAAAAAGTTTGTTGTCTATTCACATGTTCAGAAAGCAGAAGTTAATAAAGCCAGAGATAGTAAATACATTGATTCAAAGAAAGCAGATACATTAAATAGGAGCTCAAAGCTCGAGCTTAAAAGAAGACAGAGAAAGCAATAACAGCATTTATTTCAATGAGGGCTACCATCAGACACTGACCCTTGTAGAACCCAACACCATCATAAGGCATAAAACCAGTTCACGTACGCGGGTGTCACAGTGTCCTGCATCACTCCTTCACCTAGATACCTGGTGTTTCGGTCGCACCAACGGTCAACCAGATTGGTCAGCAGATGCTGCGTAATAAGACCACTCTCAAAGTTGTGAATTCTGGGAACGCGTTGTATCGTCCCATACTGACGGCTGATCCTATCAGGGAAATAGGCCATGGAACGGTCTAGACTGGCATACAACACATAGTTGAGACCCATACTCCCAGTCGTGACCAGTCTAATCCTCCACCAAGGACAAGTCCACCGAATGGTAGGGTTACCACCAAAATCGAAGCGTCTCCGAGACCGAGATTGAAAAATGGCAGCACTGTAGGTCGGAATCAAGCGAGCTGGAACAGGAGGAATCAGGCTTAATTTGTCCAGAGCCCAGGCCTGCAATAGCAATGGACAACCGCGATGATGAACATTGAAGTCAGTGATGTGAAGGGCAATATCTCTAGCCCAACACATTGTCTCTCCCATGATCATCATATAGACAGTACGATGGTACAATTGCATGTCACGAACAACGGTCAGAAGTTGAAAATCTCCAATTCTGGGTTGACGGTTCTTCATGGCATACACATTCAGTAGTAAGAAGCAGCAAGCTCGGATCCAAGGAAGATCTAGATCAGCGGACAAAACCTTGTTCAAGAAAGGTTCCAAGGGAAGACCTTGATCCACATTTATACCATCAGGAAGGTAAACCGGACACAGGGCCATGATCTCAGTTAGATTATACCTAGGACCTGGGGGCAAGGCAGGAGTTTCATTTTGCTCAGGATGATGATCCATCACGGCGCACATTTCCTCATAGGTCGGAGTCACCTCAGAGTCTTCAAACCTGAAAACCATGGTGTTCGGATTAAAATGGGTAACGAGCCAAGACAAGAAGCCATGGTTAGGTTTTAGGTCTTTGAAATACCTTAACCAAGCAAGTTGATCCATAGGGGGAACCTGCCATAGGTCATCGGAGATAGACTGGACGAAGGAAGAGACTTGACTTCTGAAGGCCATGAAAAAGGAATTATCTAAGAAATTGATCTGCTGTGACTGATTGGACGCAAAGGAAAAGTGAAACGAAACGCCCATTTATAGCAGGGTAAAGGGACCGGTGAGTGAAGCATTGTCATCACTCGACTTAATGCCCACTGTCAAGAATAGTTGAAAAGACATTCATGTATGGACTACTTGGGTTGGTGAGCATTTAAAGCTGCACTAATCAATAAGAAGGACGATTTGTACAATAAGGAGGCTGAATCTTTATTACCGCCTTAATCGCCCTGTCAGGTAAGTGATACGATCCACTGTTGTTTGGTGATTGATTTTTTGTAGTATTTCGTTTTAAGTCCATTATTTTACTCTTTATTTCATTTTATTTCATTCATTTTATTTATAGTAAATCGGTCCATGGACCACTAACAAGGTGCACCGTTTTTGCAAACAAACGGGACACCGTTCTTTTCCTTCGTACTTTTGTATTTGTGTTTTATTTTTGCAAGAACAAGACCTCACGGTTGTAAAATATAAACATATACAACAGTATAACAAAAAATGTGCGTAAATAATATCATGAAAAGAAAACAAAAATAAATAACTGTACAACTATCAAAAAAAATATATAAATAATAATAATAAAACACCGCTAAATGTTCAAAATGTTCAAAAAATGTTCAAAAATGGAGGAGACGTGCAGCAGGACTACCGCCGCCTACGGCTAGGACCAGCAACAGTCGGAGGGGGTGGAGATGGTGGTGCGCCATCCGAAGAAGAGCCATCCTCATCCTCATCAGAAGAGTCGAGTGGGATGCCCTCGACCTCTAGTCTCGTTCGAAGCCGCTCCACCTCTGCCTGAAGCCGACTCACGGCACTAGACTGACGGGACTGATGCCTCCGCAGCCTCCCGTTCTCCAGCTCCTGTAAAAGCAAACATGTGTAAGAAAGTTCACCAGATAATAAGAAGCAAAAAAAGGGTAGACATGTGTAAAATTCGTACCAGCTCATGCCGCTCGGAGTAAAGCTGGCCGATGTAGGATCGGGCAAACCTGAATCGCTGGCAGATCTCCTGGTACCTCTGGGCCGGCACCTGCAAACGATAAAAATCCATTAAAAAGATTACTCAGGTACAATTCTCTTAACTTTGTAAATTCAGTTTATAACTTACATGTGTAGTGTGCTCAGGGTCCAACTGCACCGGAGGAGGAGCCTACCGAAGATCAGCAGGAATAACGATGCCAAATCCCAAGCCAAGGCAAGGATCCAACACCACCTCCATGCCCGGCGGGAACGGGACGTCACCCAGCACTACACCGGCCGGTCCAGTCGGAGCCGCCGCGCCACCGGCCTCAGCCACTGCCTCAGCCCGGTAGTGAGCCGCAGTCTTGTGCGTCTTCCGCTCCTGCATTAGGTTACAGAAAAAATAATGGCATCAGTGGTTTGAATCAGTGAAAATAGTAATAAAAGTAAATAAGGCAGAAGATCAGATGAGTTACCTGGGTATACTCGAGGACCTCGGGAAGCCGCGCCTGCATCCGAGAGGCAAAGTAAGAGGGGAAGTCGCCGGCAGACAGGAAATCGTTCGCCGAGAAGCCTCTGTACTCTACCTCCAGGTCCTCCCGGGTCAAGTCCTCCAGTAGACACATATGCCGAGGAGGAGCATGAGGCACCCTCCGCTGTGATGGAGCTATCGGGGTGTCAAAGACTCTCTCTCCAAGAAAATAGCGGTCAGCCCAGTATCCTCGCATCAGCAGCCTCGACCGGGTATGCAACTCAGCCACCTCCCGGCCCGGGTAGGTCCTCCAGGCCTCGCAGTCCCATGGAGTCAGGGACAGCTACAAAATAAGAAATCAGTATTTGTTGTATACTGAAAAAGAAGATAAGCTAAATGTTCAGAGTATCTGTGTGTACTTACATCGGACAGCTCCCGGTCGTTAAGGAAGCTCCGCCAGTACTCGGGATCCTCGCCACTGGCATAAGTGTGATGGCAGTGGGCCAGATAGCGAGGAATCCTCCTGGACTCGACAGGAGAGTCGCCACTCGGACCCCCGGGGTAGATGCAGTACTCGTAGGACCATACCTGCAACAAAAGAAGTAACGGTATCAGTAAGCTGAACAGTTCAGAACGAGCAGTAAAAGGTGAAGGGTGAAAAAGCTTACCTCCAGTGGCCGGATGAACAGCCAGTTCGACTCACCACTACCACGGGTCTAGACATCCAGACCATGATAGAGGTGAGCCAAACCGAGTGTGGCCCAGTCGAAGGACTCGACCTGGCTCAGATCCCGAAGACATGCCAGCACCGCCGGATCTCCCTTATTCTGGGAGGTGCATAGCAGCTGGGACGAGATAATGTAGAATAGGAAGGACCGAGCAGCCTGGTCCCTCTCCTCCCTAGTATATGCAGGAGCAGTAGGTCGGGCCTCCTCCGGCAACTCCCTCCAAGCCTCCAAGCGGGTCCTGATCCTCTTGGCCCAGAACCTGAAGACCATCTCATAAGACATGCACCCCTGCACAGTGTATTGGGTCTGTGTCGTAACACCGAGTAGGGAACGGACTAGCTGAGCTCTGATAGCAGCCGTCTGATACCGAGCGTCTAGTGGAGGAACCGGGCCAGTGAAGCGAAGGCCGGTGATGGCAGCATAATCCACGGGCGTGAGAGTCATCTCGCCGAACCCGAAAATGAAGGTGTGAGTGCAATCGTTCCACCGCTCCATCAATGCGTATCGCATAGCGGGCGGGAAACGAGGCTGTGTGCGGCGCAATCCTGCAGCGTAATCCCGGAAGCCTGCAGCGACTAACCGAGCTCGCATAGGCGGGTCCAGCAGATCCCAGAAAGCAGAAGCATCAGTAGCCGATCCGCCCGAGCAGGCCTTGCCCAGATTAACCTGTAAGAAAAATTGCAATTTCAATAAATATAAGACTAACAATTGTTCATTTTCTTCTATGGTAGGAAAAATAAAAACCAAAGTTCGATTTGAACTGTAGCTGCGTCACGCAACTACAAAGCCGCATCACGCGTCTACACAGTTGCGTCACGCAACTCTGTCCGAGTTACGCACTCAGAAGCACAGTCGCGTAGCGCATCTCTGCACTCACGCCACGCCACTCCACAGCTGCGTCACGCAACTGTTTGAAATATGTGGCCCTAAGAACAGATGCGTCCCGCAACCACGAAGTCACACCACGCATCTCACTAGCTGCGTCATGCAACTATCCGAGACTCTTACACATTGGCAAACAGTAGCGTCATGCAACTGTTCTTCCAAAGAATAGCTGCGTGACGCGACTGTCGAAGGTACGCAGTGTTTCAATTTCGACGTAATTTCACTACGTTTGTGTTGTTCTCATGCAATTTTCAGGGCAAAATCAAGTCGCCTACGAGTACTAACAATCGAACATCAACAAATCAAGGCCTAACATAGTTAAAAGGGGTCGATTCAAAGGTTCAAGGCAAGCTAAGGTTTCCGGCTCCTCGAACAGTTGCGTACTGTTCATTCAAGAACAGCTGCATCACGCAACTGTTCATGGAAGAACAGCCGCGCCACGCAACTCCTACCTGCGTGACGTGGCGCAACTGTTGACGCAGGCCTAAACGCAAAAACATATTACTATTGCTACAATTATGGATCAAAAGCAATAAAAAAACAAAAAAAGAGAAAGGAATTTTCTACTTACCTCGGACTGAAAGCCGCGCATCCGGCTCGTCTCGTACCTGACCGGGAACTCCGTACCCGGCAACGGAAGAAGCTGCAACGGCCATGTCCCGGGGGTCAGTGGATTCCGGCTTACCGGCACCAGCTCACCGTCGAACGTAGGGATATCGGGTAGGGCCCCGAGACTCTCCATCTCTCGAGTGTAGGCGGAGGCAGGAATTTTAGAGAGTTGAGACATCTTTTTTAGTTGAAAGTTCAGAGGATTCTCAATTGCTTAGGGTTTGTGATAAGTGAAAATGAATCGATTAAGAAAGAAATTACTTATAGTAAATGTTTGGGCCCAAGCCCATTCTTCCAACCAACGGGCCAAGTTCACGTTTCAAAGCCCAAATGATCCGTACGGTCCATTTAGAAGCCCACAATGGTCCACTTCGGCAATTTGACGTCAATATGCGGCTCGTACACTTCAGTAATTTTCATCTACTCACCGCACAGGGGGCAGGAACATCAAATTGCCCGGATTACCCCCAAGTAAGTTCTTTCTCAACCACTACATTGAAAAGATACGCATGGAAATTTCAGCCTAAATTGTTGCAAAATTTTTGCTAAAGTCAATCAAATTATGCAATTCATGATTAATGCATGGGGGCATGTGACGCCCCAACTTTTTCTAACAAAAAGCAAGGTCTGTTTGTACACAGATATTGCTCTTTTTTTCTTTTGACAATTTTTTAGGCCAACCGGTGATGATGTATTGCGAAGTCGATTGAGTCAATCCTGTTTACTGATTAGTGATGGTGTTGTTGCGAAGCTAATCAGGCCAATTTCAATTTTCCCACCAAACAGTGATGATGTATTGCGAAGCTGTTTGAAATTTCTTCCCCAGTCAATGATGTTGAGTTGCGAAGTTGACCAGGGTAAAATCCACATCTTTCAGGCCGATCAAACCGAGCTCCGAAGATACCTTTTCAAAGTTGACTGGAGCCGACAAAGCCGACCAAACCGAGCTGAGAAGGTGGCCAGATCAAAGCTCTTCCAAGCCGATCAAACCGAGCTTCGAGGATGTCTCTTCAGATTCCACGGGAACCGACGAAGCCGATCAAACCGAGCTGAGAAGGTGACCAGGCATTCAAAACCCTTCAGGCCGATCAAACCGAGGCCCGAAGGTGTCTTCCAAGCCGATCAAACCGAGCTTAGGAGGTGACCAGTTGATTGATTCAGCATCTTTTCCAAGCCGATCAAACCGAGCTTCGAGAGAATTGCCTGATAGAAGACGCGTCAATGGACCACTTTAACATTAATCGTTTATACAATTAATGATAAAGTGGGGGGGCAAACTGTTGACGCGTGATTTTATGCCTCCACCTGACCCAATGATGATATGAGGATAAGGGGACGAGGTATCACGATAAACCAAAAGTGTTTGAACCAAAAATTGAATCAAACCGCCCAAAGGAGCCTGACCTGCGTTAGGGTTGCGTCACGCAGCTATTACCTGCGTGACGGCACTATTAGCTGCGTCACGCAGCTCTAACAGGGCTGACACCTCTGGCGCGCGCCCGTGCAACGGCCTGCACTGTTTATATGGATATGCGGCAACTGTACGAAAAGTAAGTCGCGTCACGCAGGTTTACGGGTGCGTCATGCAGCTTCTACCCGCGTGACGCGACTGCCCTGTTGCCCTACCATATAAATACAACATTTCACAGCAAAAAGGGGACTTTTGACACTTTCTCTTATTTTTCTCTAAGAATTCTAAGACCTTAAGTTTTCGATAAAAAAACGGCTAGGGTTTCTTCCCCAAGAACTCAAGTGAGTAAACTTGAGGAAGATCAAGCCCTTAACAGTTTAGTTTTTGAAATAAGAAAAAAGCATAAAAAATATAATAAGAGAAAAAGAGAGAAAGGAAAGAAAGAAGAAAACATTTTGCTCTATGAAAATCTGGTAATCACATTCCTAGAATCGTGAAACAACGTCCTTAAGCTAATCTCAGCGCAGGCAATCCTCGAATCTGAGGGCTAGGTAATTATTCTAAACATTATCTTTCATTTATAGCATTTTATTCCTTAAATCTCATTTTTCACAATATTTAGTTGACCTGTTATTGGTAAAACGTAAGTTTGTCCGTTGTTGAACATTCCTGGGTTAGTTTTAGTCGCTTTTAATAAAAAGAACACGTAGAAAAAAGTAGTTTGAAAGGTAATTGCAGACCAGAGCAGCAGCGTCACGCAGCTACTACCTGCGTGACGTGACTGCTCGTGTCCAAAAGCCTTCATTTTAGGGTAGACCACCTGCGTGGTGCAGCTGTTCGCGTACTCAGTTTTATTTTGTTTTTATACTCTATTTAATGATTCACTGTAAATAAATAATCAATATGTTTGAGTGTCTTAAATGAGCTATGAACAGCTCCGTCACGCAGCTGGAAGTTCCGTCACGCGACTGTTCTTCATAGAACAGCTGCGTCACGCAACTGTTCTAGTCTACAGGGCCATAACTAGAGTTTCGTCACGCGACTATTCTTCGTAGAATAGCTGCGTGACGCAACTGTTACAAGTTCCAGAATAAAAGACAAGAGTTGCGTCACGCGACTGTTCTTCGTAGGACACCCGAGTGACGCGACTGTCTCCCATTACTAGTTTATTTTTGTTATTTCATTTTAATTTCATGTCGTCAAACAGATTCTAATCCTAATCCAGAAAATGATCAATTATGGACAAACTGAGTCTTAATCAGACAAAGTCAATTAATTATTGATGATTATGAGGTTTTTTAGAATTTATTTCTTATTGTTTATCATTAATTATATTATTAAACTCGGTTTGTGGCCCGCCTTTAACCATAAGGCAAGAGCGGGTCTTTTTATCTTTGTTTGACATGTATTATGGGTGGATGATGGATATGATGATCTATTTGTGATGAATGCAATGAATGAACCTAATTGGGACGGTTAATTAATTTTCCACATAGGAACTCGGTTCGATTTATTCGGGTTGGGTTTAAATAATTGGCTTTTCTAAAATAAAATCAATTAAAAATCGTAGGTTAAAAGAGGCCGATTTTCCGGGCATCGGCTTCCAACGGGCCGGCGTACCCAATTCCCTTACCTAGAACCTCATTGGTTCGCCTGACCAGTTTTTCTAAATAATAGGCCTTGAATAAATTGGGTTAAATGAAGTCACTTTTATAAAATTAAAATAAAAAAAACGGTCCCATTGCCGAAAAAAATGGGTGGCGACTCAAAATAATTTATAAGACCGATTTATCGGCATCGCTTATCCAAGAAGAGGTTTTTATCACCATTTTCCAAAATAAACATACATTTAAAACCTTTTGATTTTCTCCGGGGGGAAAACAAAATTTTAGAACTCCATTAGAGGTTCTAAAAGGCAAGAATTCTTATATTATTCTTCTCAAGTCTTTAGTTGTGTGTACTTTATTCGTCATACCAATCTTGGAAAATTAGATTTGAGAACAGTTAAATGTGTATTTGTTGGTTACTCTAGTGCCCAAAAGGGATAAAAATATTACCATCCTCCTTCTTAAAGATATTTTTTGATTATAGATGTTATATTTCAGGAATTTGAGTCTTATTTTCCTTCTCATTTACCTCTTCAAGGGGAGAATTAGATATAAGAGGTGATGGATAACTGTATGGATAAATTTATTTCTTTCTAGGGGAAGACTCTTATGGACATAAATACTAAAGATACCAACCCCCAAAATTTTTTGAAAGATTAGATATACTTGATTTGAAACTTTATAAATGAAAAAACAATATACATACACCCATGGAGCATGTGACTTTTGATCAACCTTCCTCTCCAATTTCAATTCCTGAAAATGCAAAAGAACCTCATAAGTCCTCTCTGATTCCTATTGATTTTGAACCTATTATGATTCTAATCCTTCTTATAATTACCTTGATATTCCTACGACTCTTAGAAAAGGAGTTAGAACATATAACAAACATCTCATATCCCACTTTATTTCCTACTATTCTCTATCCCCTTCCTCTAGAACCTTTATTTTATCTATTTTATTTTGTCTCTATACCACAAGATTAGGCAAGAGGCATTACGTGATTGAAATGGAAGGCTACAATGATTGAGGAGATGATAACAGTAACAAAAAATGAGACATGAGATCTTATAATTCCTCCATTAGGAAAGAAACCTATGACAACTCAACTAAGAAAAAAAAATCGATGGGGTGAGGAGTTGTGCCAGGGTAGAAGGCCTAAGCAATAAGCAACTCCTGTCGGACTTCTAGGATGGCAGACTACCTAGGATAGTGGAGTGTAGGGCACATGAATGAATTAAATCTCATATTGAGAACAGACGAACTAATCACTAGATGTGCCATTTGGTGAATAATCTAGAGATTTGGAAGAACTCTAGGTTAAGCATGCTCACTTGAGATAAGTTCTAGGATGGATGAACTCCGGAAGTTTCCAATTGCGTGACAAAACCGTGAGTCTTATAGCCAAAGCACACAATTCCTTTAATGGTTGGAGCTATGGGTGTGCACGGGACCGCGGGATCCCGACCTATTTTCGAAAACCATCCCAAATTTTTCATCTAGAGAAAAACATGATATCAATTCAATAGTCCCTTCCCAAAAGTAATTATGAGATGAGACTGATTCTTTGATTAAAATTGACCCGTACTGACCTAAGTTTTGTCCCATCTTGTCATATTTTTTCTTTAAAATTCTGAGTCTCCTTTTTTATGAATTTCAAATTATGTCTATGAAAATCATTTCATCCTTTTTATTTTTCATTTTTTATGCACCAATTACTTGCTAAGATAATAATATAGAAAAAAAATAATATTCATTTTTCCTAAATATAAAATGAATCAACTAATTAAGCATATTTTTCAACATCGATTTTTCTTTTGTTATTCTACAATATGTGTTAATAAGTTAGATTAATTAATACAAGAAAAAATATTAACTGTAATTAATTCGATTACTAGATTACTAATTATGTTTAATGCTATCATTATTTATTTTTCAGAAGCTATTCAAGATTAAATGAAGTAAGTATCAAATTTAAATTATCTTAAAGACAATAGTAACAATACAATAATAAGTGAAAATTCATAAAATACATGTAAAGTGAAATTGTATTTAGTTTTTAAAATACTTTATGTTATTATATTTAATACTCTTATTAACTAGAAAGTATTCCCTTTGTCCTAAAATATAAGTCATTTTAGGATGATTGTTTTGTCCCAAAATATAATTCATTTTGAGTATTTTAAGTAGTAAATGATCTTTTTTCATTTTTACCTTTATTTATTATAAATACAATATAATGATGTGAGATAAAAGGTAATCTTGGCAAGTTACTCATGGTTTTGTTATAATTTAGGGGAATCAATTACTTCCTTAATCTTGTGCAAAAATCTTAAATGACTTATATTTTGGTATGCAGAGAGTAATTACTAATAAATCTTCTATTATGACATAGTGGTAGATCATTAATGATTGAATTAATTATTTGATTTATTCTCTTTATTCTAACTCAATATCAATTTTGTTTGATTGTAAGTGATGAGTATAGTAATTTTATCTTTGTTTTATGTTAAAAAAAAAAATTTTTAGCAAGACCATAGAAATCCTATCTGATCCATTCCATCCTGTCCTATAGACTCGAATTTTCATGTCGTTCCAAAAAATGTGATGGGATATGATGAGACTATACACCTATTGGGACGAAAATGGACATTTATTATGTCCCAATATTATGGTATGATATTGAGAAGTATGTATTTTCCATCCCAACTGGACCCCCCCTGCACACTCCTAGTTGGAGCTAGGGTGTTACAAAACTAATTGGATGTGAATGGATACTCATAACTAAGCATAGGACAGATGGTTCGAGGTCCAAAGCCAAATTGGTAGCCAAAGGGCTTAATTAGACCTATAAAGTTTATTATCAAGAAACTTTTGCCCCTGTAGCAAAGATGAACACTATCAAAATAACCTTGTTCACCCGACCTTGATTGGGATTTACAACAGTTTGATGTCAAAAATGCCTTTCTACATAGCGACTTGAAAGAAGAGGTGTATATGAAGATCCTTCCGAGGTTTAATGATGCAACTAAAGGGAAAGATTGTCGACTGAAGAAGTCACTATATGGGCTAAAGCAGTCACCAAAAGTATGATTTGAAATGTTTAGTAAAGACATAATTTCTTTTGGATATTGTGCATCTCGTATATGTATGGCACAACCCAAGAGGCGGGTGAATTGGGTAGTAAAAAAATACATCTTTCAAAAGCAAAATAAGAATTCTACTGCAGCGGAAATAGAAAGCATTTTGAAAGAGAGTTATCAAGTTTAGAACTTCCTCACAAAGCTTATTGCAAGTTTAGAAACACTATGTGAAAGACAGTTATTGAATTTAGAACTGCTCCACAAAGCTTTAAGCAATATTAGAAAATTGATTAAAATTCAAATTGTGATTTATACTGAATATAGAAGAACAGATTAGAACTTGGTGTAATCATAATGCAGAAATTCAGAGTTCTAAAGTTCAATAAAGATAAAGCTTATCCGAGTTTAGAACCATAAAACCATTAACAACTTTGAATTTCTAAAAGATTAACAGAAGTGTAAGTAAAATGGAATCAAGCAGAACTTCAGAAAATAGAAAAGATAAATACAGTGATTTATAGTGGTTCAGCACTAACTCGCCTACATCCACTCCCCAAGACTCATCTTAAGATCATCCACTATGTTATCTCTTTTCAACGGAAGAGACAAACCAACAGTACAAGGCAATAGATCAACACCTAGAGGTCTCACTAGATTTTCCAAAGGTTTTAGACAACCTCAAACCCTTTCTATTTTTGCAGAGAATAGAAACTCAAATCAAGACATTAAAATCCCATACAAGGTGAAGGTCATTCGATAACCTATTTCACAATAGCTTTTCACCTAAGCTATTACACACAAGTTATTCAAATAAGCACCTGTCTAAAACAGATTACAGAATCTATATAGACAGATGCAAATGCAAATATAAGCACAGGAAAAACAGAAATCAAGTTTAGAAAATCGATTTAAAGAATAGAACTATTTTTTAAAAGTAGTTGTTATAAAATTTTCTTCTCTTAAAAATATTTTGTGAAGCAAAGAGATGAAAAGAAATAAGGGGGGTTAAGATAGAGCTTCGAGATATAAAACATTGATCCAATTTACTTTTGCTCTTGAAAATCAAATTACCCACGTTTCATAAGAAGAAAATGTTTTATATAGAGGGATGGAGATCCCGTTTTAGAAAGTGTAATCTTTAGCCTTTAAAGAAGAATTTTAACTTTCCAAAATCTAAAAGATACGGAGATCTTATTGCCAAAAATATTTTGGGTCAAAAAATCTTTTCTTTTAAGGTAAGCGAATAAAGCAAGATTTTGGACTTTATTTAAAATAACATGCAGAGCATACGTTAGAATAAACACTAAGTTCTAACTATCAGATCATCATATAGAGCACAAAGCATATTCTGTTTATATGGAAACGAAACAACATAGATTTGAACATGATAAGCAAATAAATTAAGTACAAAAAATGTAACATTCTCTTTTAAGTACTTGAGCACCAAAATGTACTGTGTTCTCCCCCTTTTTATCATCATAAAAGAGGTTTAGAAAATCAGAGCAATATAAACATAAAAATAACAAATAGACAAACCTAGAAAATTTAAACAGAATTCAATAACAAAAACGACAAACACAAATAAAACAAATAACAATAAAAGAAATTGTTCACAAAACATAGTAAGAGCATATTAGAAGAAAGCCAGAGGGGTTTGGAATCGGTTCTAAGTCTTTTAGAACTTCTGAGGTTCTGTGCAGGAGAAGTTTTAGCAGGACCCTCAGGACGTTTAGAAGAGGGATGCAGAGGAGGCTTCCTTCCATGAACTCTATGCTTTCCTGCAGCGTGCTTTATTCTCTTACATGTTTCTGAGGTCGGAGTGTAGGGTGTACCCTTTACCTTTAGAGTAACAAGCCTTCTCTCATTGACACTTTTCATTTTCTCATAGACTCGATAAGGGACTGATTATATGCAATCACAGCCTTACTATATTTGATAGCCTCATCAAGTTCCTTATTATGTTCTTCAATGAGTTCTCTTTCTATGTTGCTCAACATAGCCTCTCTACTCCTTTGTGCTGTCAGAAATTCTAATTCCTTCTTAGCCTCAACCTCAGTCTCTTTTTCTTCTTCACTTAATTCTAATTTTTCTGTATCGGCATCACTGGCTTCCTCAACTTCTACTGCCTCTCCTTTTCCAATTGACTTAACCTCTTTTTCTGGATGCACAGAATCCTTTTTCTATTCAGCTTCATCTTTTTCTTCTTCTTTTTCTGACTCTATTTCGATCTCAGCTTTTGTTTCTTTTTCTTTTTCCTTTTCTTCCTTTTTATCTTCTTCTGCTTGTTTCAATTCTTCTTTTTCTTCTTCTATCTCAATTTCTTCTAATTTTCCTTTTCATTTTTCTAACCTTTTCTTCTTCTTCTTACTCTCAGCTTCTTCTTCTTCCAACCTTAATTTTTCTTTTTCTATTCTTTCTTTTTTAGCCTTTTTTTTCCTCAGTAACTTCTTTCTCTTTTTCTTCTTCACCTTCTTCATCCTTTAGTTTTAAAGATCCACTATCCAACTTTGAAACACTATAACCCTCACTCTTACCTAAAATAAACTCCCAAAAACTCAAAGACAGGGGTAAGCATCATACCATAGGGTAGTTTCTTTGGGTTGTTCTGCATTTTATCAAAAATAATATGACACAGGTTGAAGGATTTCTTTTCAATTATGTGCCATATTATGCACAGTTCAACTTGGTTTACATAAGTAAGCGAACCGCTCTTTGGGTAAATGTAGTGCACAATAAGCTTATACAACCACTTCATGCTGTCGAAGATTGGAGCACTCAATTACATTCTGTTTTTCCACAGAACCCTTTCTAATGATTTTCTTTATAAATTCTTCCTTTTTATACCCTTCTTCCCTAGAGATATTCTTTATCTTTGCTACCCTAGACCCATTGTTTGGTATACTATAAATTTTGCTCAAATCAGTGTAAGATAACACTTTGGTTTCACCCTAAATTTTCACAAAAATCGTCTGTGAACCAGTGACTTTGAGAGAGCCATAAAACTCCTTTACCAAACTTTCATTGTAAGGTCTACTTAAAGACAAAAGCTCCATCCATCCCTGGAACTCAAATAGTTCCCTGAAGTTGAATTCTTATTTTCCAAAGAATTTTCAGTCAATAACATATGAACACATAAGAGGATGAGGAGACAAAACAGTTTTACCTTGCTGCGAGAACCACAGACCTTTTCCTTTGATTCTTCCCCTTTTGATTTTTCCATTTCACTTTTTGATTTTTCTTTCTTCGAACTTCATTCCTCAATGGATTTCTTTTGTCCTGACTCTTTCTTTTCGTACTTTTTAGATAATCTCCTAAGAAGTTGAAGTTCTTGTTCTGTTAAAGAATTAGAGGAGGAAGAGGTAAAACTCGATTTGGCCATGGTTAGGGTTTTTGGAGCAGAAGGTGTTTAGGGTTTCGTTTGTGAGACGAAGATAGAGAAGAGAAAACAGTTTTTAATAGAAGAGAAGTGTAATTAATTAAAGAAGTTATAAATTTTAGGAAAGAGGGAAACACTTAAAAGAGAAGTTAAAACAAAAAGGAAAAAAAAAAATTAAAAGGTTTTGAGGAAAACTAAATCGACTAAAAATTCAAAATAAAAAAAATGCCGCCAAAACTAAAACGAAACAAAACAATAAAAAAATAGATTAAAACAAAATAAAATAAAAAAATGAAAATAAATAAATAAATAAATGACTGTTTTAATTTAGTCTAAAAATGGAATCTGATGGTGACATTAGAACTTCACATCAGGGCATTATGCATCTCTTTTAGACAAAAACGTTTTTCAAAGTCACATGGAATAGAATATTAGAACATAACATAAAACAGGTCTTTCAATCTCAAATGTAGAAAGCATTTTAGAACACACACAGAGTTCTAAAGTTAAGAGTTTAGAACTAACATACCAAGTTCTCTTCTAATTAAGCATAATTGGCTTTCACTTAAAGGTTTAATAAAAATGTCTGCCAATTGTTTTTCTGTAGGAATGAAATCGATCACTATATCACCTTTTTGAACATGATCACGTATGAAGTGATGTTTGAGTTTTATGTGCTTGGTTCTGGAATGCTGGACTCGATTCTTAGATAAGTTGATAACGCTTATGTTGTCACACTTGATTAGAACTGTTTCTAATCTCAGACCATAGTCTGCCAATTGTTGTTTGATCCACAGAACTTATGCAACACAACATCCAGCAGCAATATATTCTGCTTCTGCAGTAGAAAGAGCAACAGATGTCTATTTCTTGCTAATCTATGATACAAGGGCGCTACCTAGAAACTGGCAAGTTCCAGACATGCTTTTTCTATCTATTCTGCTTCATGCAAAATCAAAATCACTATACCCAACAAGATCAAATGTATCACCTTTAGAATACCACAGACCCAGATTAGAAGTTCCATAAAGATATCTTAGAATTCTTTTTACAGCAATTAAATGAGATTCTTTAGGACACGAATGAAATCTAGCACATAAACAAACACTAAAGTGAATGTCAGGTCTGCTTGAAGTTAGATATAGTAAAGAACCAATCATACTTTTAAACAATTTGATATCCACATCCTTTCCTTTTTCATCTTTTTCTAATTTTAAGGATGGACTCATTGGTGTACTACATACCTTGGCATTCTCCATTTTGAACCTTTTTAACAGTTCTCAAGTGTACTTGCCTTGGTCTATGAAAATTCCATTGTCACATTGTTTGATTTGAAGTCCAAGGAAGAAATTTAACTCTCCCATCAACTCATTCAAACTCACCCTGTATAATCTTGGAAAATTCTTTACAAAGAAGGTCATTAGTAGAACCAAAGATTATATCATCAACATAGATTTGCATAACTAGAATATCAGGTGCTTTATTCTTGATAAACAGTGTAGTATCAACCTTTCCTCTAGAAAAATCATTTTCTAACAAAAACTTACGTAATCTTTCATACGAAGCTCTAGGAGCTTGTTTTAAA
Organism: Jatropha curcas; assembly: GCF_041381405.1. Taxonomy (NCBI): domain Eukaryota; kingdom Viridiplantae; phylum Streptophyta; class Magnoliopsida; order Malpighiales; family Euphorbiaceae; genus Jatropha; species Jatropha curcas. The sequence continues at coordinate 20,994,066 of NC_143159.1, forward strand.
CCATAAAGTGCTTTAGTAAGTTTGTAATATGATTTGGTTTACCATAAACTTCAAAACCAGGGGATTGTTCTACATACACTTCTTCATTTAGAAAACCATTTAGAAAAGCACTTTTCACATCCATTTGATATAATATGAAGTTTTTAAAATATGCAAATGCACAAAGCATTCTAATGGCCTCAAGTCTAGCAACCGGAGCAAAGGTTTCATCAAAATCAATGCCCTCTTCTTGGTTGTAACCTTGAGCCACTAACCTTGCTTTGTTTCTCACAACATTACATTGTTCATCAAGCTTATTTCTAAACACCCATTTTCTTCTAATAACAGAATGGTTTTTAGGTCTGGAAACAAGTTTCAAACTTGGTTTATCTCAAACTGATTTAGTTCTTCTTGCATAGTAAGAATCCAACTTTCATCATTTTGAGCATATTCTAAATTCTTAGGTTCTAATTGAGAAACAAAAGCAACATTACCAAAATATCTTCTAAGTTGAGCTCTAGTCATCAACCTTCCTGAAGGATTGTCAATGATGTCTTCTTAAGAATGATACTTGTGGAATCGCTACTCTTTTGGTAATTCGAAATTCTCATTTTCTAATTTTGGCATTTGACTTTTAGTTGCATTATGATCTTTATGTTTTGTTTCTGGTTCAGCCTGATTATCAACATTTTGCTCATTTTCTGGCTGTTCTAGTTGTTCTGATTGTTCATTTTTATTTTGTTGATTGAAATCTACAACATCATCATTTCCTAAAATTCTAGAAGTAGAATCAGATTCATCAAAAACAATATGGATAAATTCTTCTACAACTAGAATTTTCTTATTAAACACCCTATATGCTTTACTATTACTAGAATATCCCAGAAAAATTCCTTCGTAAGATTTAGCATCAAATTTAGCAAGGTGATTTTTCTTGCTATCTAAAATAAAACATTTACATCCACAAAAATATGAAAATAACCAATATTTGGCTTTCTACCTTTGTATAGCTCATATGGAGTCTTTTTCAGTTTAGATCTTACCAAAGCCTTGTTTAGAATATAACATGCAGTGTTTATAGCTTTTACCCAGAAATACTTTGGTAACTTAGAATCACTCAGCATGGTTCTAGCCATTTCCTGAAGTGTTCTATTCTTGCATTCCACTACTCCATTCTGTTGAGGTGTTCTAGGTGCTGAAAAGTTATGGAAGATTCCCAATTCTTTACAAAAAGCATCGAATTTTTTATTTTCAAATTCTCTTCCGTGGTCACTTCTAATCGCAGAGATGTTGTATCCTTTCTCATTCTATATTCTTTTGTTAAGATGAACAAACACGTTATATGACTCATCCTTACTTCTAAGGAAGAGTGTCCAGGTGAATCTAGAGTAATCATCTATAATAACAAATGCATAGAATTTACCTCCAAGACTAGAAGGAGTAACAAGTCCAAATAAATCAAGGTGTAGCAATTCTAAAGGTCTAGAAGTAGAAACCATGCCCTTAGATTTGAAAGATATTCAGGTTTGTTTTCCCAATTGACAAGCATCACAAATGTGATCCTTTTCAAACTTTAGCGTTGGCAAACCACGAACCAAGTCTTTCTTAGACAATTTAGAAATAAGGTGCATGCTTGCATGTCCAAGTCTTTTATGTCATAACCAACTAGAATTATCAACAGAAACTAAGCATATGTCTAGGTTATGCATATCAGAAAGATCTATTAGATATATATTCTCAAACCTTTTTCCAGCAAATAAAGTTTTGTTATCATGCATGTTCTGAACTTCACAATGAGAGGGTCCAAAAATCACTCTTCTATTTTTATCACAAATCTGACTTACACTTAACAAGTTATAATGTAATCCTTCAACTAAGCATACATTTTCTATTGAAGGATTAGAACCTATCATACCAATACTAACAATTTTACTTTTTGCTTTGTCTCCAAAGCTCATTGTACCTCCCTTTTTCTTTTCTAATTTGGTGAATTTCTTTCTATCACCAGTCATATGCCTAGAGCAAGTGCTGTCGATGTACCACATTTTTGCTTTCAGCTCACTCCTTAGGCACACCTAAAAAGATCACGTAGATTTAGGTACCCAACTCATATTGGGTCTTGGAGGGTTAGTGGTAATAGGTGTATTCAATTTACTATGATTTTTCTTTCTGTTGAGACTGTCAGATTTTTTATGTTCTAGAGTCACAACATTAGAAATAACATTTTTCTTATTAGAAACATGATTCTGTTTTGAAATGCTATCATAGCTAGAACTTGTCTTTTCTTTAGAAAACGATTCTGAAATTGACTTTAGAATTCTAATCTTAGTTTTGAAAGATTCATTTTCAGAATTCAAATTTTTACATTTTTCTTCAAAGTGTTTCAGATTTTCAGAAAATTTGTCATTATAGTCTTTAAGATATTTGATCTCTATGATAAGATCTTTGCATGCAACTTCTTGATAAAAAGCATCTTTCAAATGATTACATTCAGTTTTTAATTTTCTGAAGCCTTTCTTTAGAACTTTATGCTTTTTAACAAGCTTTTCAAATTCAGTGCAAAGGTTATTAACAGGTATCTAGAAGATCACTTTCAGATTTAAGTTCAGAAATACTTACATTGCTTTCATCACATTTTTCTTTCTGTTGAGACTATCAGATTTTTTATGTTCTAGAGTCACAACATTAGAAATAACATTTTTCTTATTAGAAACATGATTCTGTTTTGAAATGCTATCATAGCTAGAACTTGTCTTTTCTTTAGAAAACGATTCTGAAATTGACTTTAGAATTCTAATCTTAGTTTTGAAAGATTCATTTTCAGAATTCAAATTTTTACATTTTTCTTCAAAGTGTTTCAGATTTTCAGAAAATTTGTCATTATAGTCTTTAAGATATTTGATCTCTATGATAAGATCTTTGCATGCAACTTCTTGATAAAAAGCATCTTTCAAATGATTACATTCAGTTTTTAATTTTCTGAAGCCTTTCTTTAGAACTTTATGCTTTTTAACAAGCTTTTCAAATTCAGTGCAAAGGTTATTAACAGGTATCTAGAAGATCACTTTCAGATTTAAGTTCAGAAATACTTACATTGCTTTCATCACATTTTTCTTTCTGTTGAGACTGTCAGATTTTTTATGTTCTAGAGTCACAACATTAGAAATAACATTTTTCTTATTAGAAACATGATTCTGTTTTGAAATGCTATCATAGCTAGAACTTGTCTTTTCTTTAGAAAACGATTCTGAAATTGACTTTAGAATTCTAATCTTAGTTTTGAAAGATTCATTTTCAGAATTCAAATTTTTACATTTTTCTTCAAAGTGTTTCAGATTTTCAGAAAATTTGTCATTATAGTCTTTAAGATATTTGATCTCTATGATAAGATCTTTGCATGCAACTTCTTGATAAAAAGCATCTTTCAAATGATTACATTCAGTTTTTAATTTTCTGAAGCCTTTCTTTAGAACTTTATGCTTTTTAACAAGCTTTTCAAATTCAGTGCAAAGGTTATTAACAGGTATCTAGAAGATCACTTTCAGATTTAAGTTCAGAAATACTTACATTGCTTTCATCACATTTTTCTTTCTGTTGAGACTGTCAGATTTTTTATGTTCTAGAGTCACAACATTAGAAATAACATTTTTCTTATTAGAAACATGATTCTGTTTTGAAATGCTATCATAGCTAGAACTTGTCTTTTCTTTAGAAAACGATTCTGAAATTGACTTTAGAATTCTAATCTTAGTTTTGAAAGATTCATTTTCAGAATTCAAATTTTTACATTTTTCTTCAAAGTGTTTCAGATTTTCAGAAAATTTGTCATTATAGTCTTTAAGATATTTGATCTCTATGATAAGATCTTTGCATGCAACTTCTTGATAAAAAGCATCTTTCAAATGATTACATTCAGTTTTTAATTTTCTGAAGCCTTTCTTTAGAACTTTATGCTTTTTAACAAGCTTTTCAAATTCAGTGCAAAGGTTATTAACAGGTATCTAGAAGATCACTTTCAGATTTAAGTTCAGAAATACTTACATTGCTTTCATCACATTTTTCTTTCTGTTGAGACTGTCAGATTTTTTATGTTCTAGAGTCACAACATTAGAAATAACATTTTTCTTATTAGAAACATGATTCTGTTTTGAAATGCTATCATAGCTAGAACTTGTCTTTTCTTTAGAAAACGATTCTGAAATTGACTTTAGAATTCTAATCTTAGTTTTGAAAGATTCATTTTCAGAATTCAAATTTTTACATTTTTCTTCAAAGTGTTTCAGATTTTCAGAAAATTTGTCATTATAGTCTTTAAGATATTTGATCTCTATGATAAGATCTTTGCATGCAACTTCTTGATAAAAAGCATCTTTCAAATGATTACATTCAGTTTTTAATTTTCTGAAGCCTTTCTTTAGAACTTTATGCTTTTTAACAAGCTTTTCAAATTCAGTGCAAAGGTTATTAACAGGTATCTAGAAGATCACTTTCAGATTTAAGTTCAGAAATACTTACATTGCTTTCATCACATTTTTCTTTCTGTTGAGACTGTCAGATTTTTTATGTTCTAGAGTCACAACATTAGAAATAACATTTTTCTTATTAGAAACATGATTCTGTTTTGAAATGCTATCATAGCTAGAACTTGTCTTTTCTTTAGAAAACGATTCTGAAATTGACTTTAGAATTCTAATCTTAGTTTTGAAAGATTCATTTTCAGAATTCAAATTTTTACATTTTTCTTCAAAGTGTTTCAGATTTTCAGAAAATTTGTCATTATAGTCTTTAAGATATTTGATCTCTATGATAAGATCTTTGCATGCAACTTCTTGATAAAAAGCATCTTTCAAATGATTACATTCAGTTTTTAATTTTCTGAAGCCTTTCTTTAGAACTTTATGCTTTTTAACAAGCTTTTCAAATTCAGTGCAAAGGTTATTAACAGGTATCTAGAAGATCACTTTCAGATTTAAGTTCAGAAATACTTACATTGCTTTCATCACATTTTTGGCCTATTGCATCTGCTTCACTACTTTCAGCTTTCTGTGTTGAAGTCAGAGTGCTGATTTCCTTGGAGTCAAAATTGATAGTGGCCATTAGACAAATATTTACAGTCGCCTCCTAGTCACTTGGACTTTTAGAATTAGAATCGTCTGGGTCACTCCAAGCAACTACAAAAGCCTGCTTCAACTTTTCTTTCTTTGACTTCTTTTTCAACTTAGGACAGTTAGGCTTGATATGGCAGAGCTTGTTGCATTCATAACAAACCACTTCAGAAGGTTCTTTCTTAGGCAAGTTGCTATTTTTATGTGAAAAGTTCTTTTTGATAAACTTTTTCTGTGGCTTTCCACTCTTTTTAGAGAACTTTTTGAATCTCTTAGCAACAAGTGCTAAATCATCACTATCAAGATCAAAAGAACTTTCTTTACTAGAAACTACTTTCAAAGCCAGTCCTTTCTTTTTCTTATCTTCTACAGTCAAAGAAGATTTGATCTCTTTTGAAACAAGAGCTCCCATCAAGTAATCATAAGTAACTAGATTCTCTTTATAATTCATAATAGTTCCTATAGAATATCATTTTTTAGGTAGAATTCTAAGGATTTTCTTAACAAGCTCATCTTCTGAAATTTCCTTTTCGAGAGTTCTCAAAGGATTAACTATATTTGTAAATCTAGAATTTAATTCAGCTATAGTTTGTCATTCTTTCATAGTAAACATTTCATATTCTCTCCAAAGGTTATTGATTCTGGATTCCTTCACTCGGTCAGTAACCTCATAGGTAACTCTGAGTTTTTCCCATACTTTCATTGCAGACTTACATCCAGATACTTTGTTATATTCTGTTGGATCTAATGCACAATGAAGAATGTTAATAGCTTTTGCGTTTATAGAAATGTCATTCCAATCAGCATCAGTATATTCTTCTTCTGTTTTTCTAACTCTCTCATTTTCTACAGTTTTGATAGGAATGCAAGGACCGGTAATAATGTTCCTCCAACAATTTATATCAACTGATTTTATGAAATTTTCCATTCTGATTTTCCAGTAAGAGTAATTAGAACCATTGAACAAATGTGGTCTAGAAACGGATTGACCTTCTAAAGATGTAAGAGGAAGTGGGGCTGCTGTGGGATCTTATCTCTTAAGCTGTTAAGCTTTGGTAAGTCAAGAGCCAAAGCTCTGATACCAGATTGTGGGTCTCGTATATGTATGGCACAACCCAAGAGGGCGGTTAAAATGGGTATTAAAAAATTATATCTTTCAAAAACAAAATAAGAATTCTATTGCAGCGGAAATAGAAAGCATTTGTGAAAGAGAGCTATCAAGTTTAGAACTTCCTCAAAAAGCTTACTGCAAGTTTAGAAACACTCAGTGAAAGACAGTTATTAAATTTAGAACTGCTCCACAAAGCTTTAAGCAATATTAGAAAACTGATTAAAATTCAAGTTGAGATTTATACTGAATATAGAAGAACAGATTTGAACTTGGTATAATCACAATGCAGAAATCCAGAGTTCTAAAGTTCAATAAAGATAAAGCTTATCCGAATTTAGAACCATAAAACCATTAACAACTTTGCATTTCTAAAAGATTAACAGAAGTTTAAGTAAGATGGAATCAAGCAGAACTTCAGAAAATAGAAAAGATAAACATAGTGATTTATAGTGGTTCGGCACTAACTCGCCTACATCCACTCCCTAAGACTCATCTTGAGATCCTCCACTATGTTATCTCATTTCAAGGGTAAGAGACAAACCAACAGTATAAGGCAATAGACCAACACTTAGATCAACCCTTTGTCTTACTAGATTTTCCAAAGGTTCTGGTCAACCTCAACCCTTTATGTTTTTATAGAGAACAGAAACTCAAATCAAGACATTAGAATCTCATACAAGGAGAAGGTCGCTTGATAACCTATTTCACAATAGCTTTTCACCTAAGCTATTACACACAAGTTATTTAAATAAAAACATGTTTACAATAGATTACAGAATATATATAGACAGAGAGAAATGCAAATATAAGCATAGGAAAAACAGAAATCTAGATTAGAAAATCGATTTAAAGAACAGAACTGTTTTTCAAAAGTAGTTGTTATAAAATTTTCTTTTCTCTTAAAAATATTTCATGAAGCAAAGAGATGAAAAGAAATAAGGGGGTTAAGAGACAGCTTTAAGAGATAAAAACGTTGATCCAATTTACTCTTACTCTTGAAAATCAAATTACCCACGTTTACGTTTTCATAAGAAGAAAACGTTTTATATAGAGGATGGAGATCCCGTTTTAGAAAGTGTAACCTTTAGCCTTTAAAGAAGAATTTCGACTTTCCAAAATCTAAAAGATACGAAGATCTTGTTGCCAAAAGTATTTTGGGTCAAAATCTTTTCTTTTAAGGTCAGCGAATAAAATAAGATTTTGGACTTTCTTTAAAACAATTTTCGAAAATAAAAAGATATAAGAAAATATTTTGTTACCAAAAATAATTAAGACAAAATCTTTTTCTTTTAAGAAAGTAAACCAAAAAGATCATCATTTGATTTTTTATTATTTAAGGTAATTTTCGAAAATTATTTTTGAAAGAGAGAAGAAATATTTGTGTGCTTATAAAAGAATATTCTCTCTATCCTACAAAATATCCTAAGATACCTAACTACCAAAAATTCTTCAATAATCTTCATGATCTTCAAATCTTGGATATATAAGGACTTGCCTTCTTTAGCAATTTCCATATTTAAGAGAAATTCTACATAAATTAATATTAGCACATATAAGAAAATATTAAATTTATTTGTTTTGTATAATCATAAAAATCTCAAGATAAAATTGACTCTTGAGCCAACAGATATATTTGAAACAATGTTGATCATACCTTGTTCATTATATATTGTGAAGGTAAGATCATATTACTTATTGTTTATGTTGATGATATAGTGATGATTAATTGTAGATAACAAAGAAGAAATGACTCGCTTAAGAGAACTTTTAGTTAGGGAATTTGAGATTAAGGTTTGAGAAAATGGAGATATTTTCTTGGGATAAAAGTTGTTAGGTTTGACAAAGGAATTTTTATCTCTTAGAGAAAGTACATCCTTGATCTCCTAAAGAAAATTGGTATGTTGGAATATAAGCTTACAGAACCACATATTGAAGCTAATCATAAACTTCAAGCTGGAATAGGAAGACTAGTTGACATGGGCAGATATAGTCTGTGTTGTTAGTCTAGTAAGCCAGTACATGCATGGTCCTTAGAAATTTTACCTGGAAGTTGTGTATTGAATTTTGAGATATTTGAAATATGCTCTAGGAAGAAGACTGCTATTTTCTATACATAGCTATTTGCAAGAAAAGGGCTATACTGATGCAAGTTGGGTAGTTCACTTGATGATAAAAGCTCAACCATTGGTTATTGTGCTTTTGTTGGTGGAAACTTAGTCATATGGAGAAACAAGATGTAGACCATTGTTGCAAAGTCCAGTTCAGAAATGGAATATAGAGCTATAGGAAAAGGAATATGTGAACTTCTATAGTTACATAAGTTAATGGAAGAATTGAGATTAGTTGAAACAACAAATATATCATTATTTTGTTATAATAAGCAGTTACCGATATACGAATAATCTAGTTCAACATGATTGAAATAAACATATAAAGATTCATGGTCACATCACAAGATAGTTGAAGGTAGGAGCCGAGGTACTTTAAGCCAAGGGTAGCCATAGTGAATAACAAATTGAATAATGAGATTAATTTGGTAATTTAAAAAATCCATATTAAAATATATAAAACCCTAGCTTAGTTTTTTATTCCTATTTACAACCAACGGCTTTCGCTTTGTTGCTCTCTTTTTCATATTGTCTTGGGTTCATGGTGAATGACAATATGAGGAATTGAAAGCATCTAACAATCAACATCCAATTTATTCTCTATTTTTCAGGTACTTCACATCCTCAATATTCAATTTCTTTATGCTATTGAGTACGAATCATGGATTAAGTACTTATCATTCTTTTATCCAAGGAAAGCATATATTCAATATAAGTTAAGGTAGAGACTAGCTGATGAATGAAAAATCTAGCCTACCAACAATTAACCAGCATCAAATCAATAAACAGACAAAAAATTTCCAACTAGTCCAAAACAAAACGGTCAAGAAGAATCAAAAATCAGTTTAAAAGAGAATCTTGAAAACAAATTATCAACTACAGAGATCAAAATTTTAGTATTTGAATTTTAGTAAAAATAATAATGATTTCTTTTAGTATTTGAATCCATAAAAAGTAGTAAAGCAGTATTAGTATTTGAATTTTAGTAAAAATAATAATGATTTCTTTTAGTATTTGAATCCATAAAAAGTAGTAAAGCAGTATTAGTATTTGAATTTTAGTAAAGGTTGTAAATAGATTATTTAGTATTAAAAATAGTATTCTGTGATTAGTTAGTATTTGAATCCACAACAAATTGATCCTTTAATTAAAAAAAGAAGAAGAATCCACAACAGATTGACAGTAAATATTCAATTTAAATAAAAGCACATAATAGATAGTCATGGTCCAATTCAATTTACATATTGTTCGTAAATATAATATTATGGCAAGACAATGAATTACACAGACAAGTAGAAGATTTATAGAATAAAAAATATTTTACTTTAAGCTTTAATTGTAAAGGATTGAAAATTTTTAAAATAAAAATAACTCTTATGAATATGCACAATATCATATTTTCAGTTTAAAAATGTATAAAATATATTGAGTACAAGTTTAGATTCCAATTTGCAATTCAATATTTTGAAATTTATATTATATAGAGTTTACCATAAATAATATAAAATAATCTCTAAATTAAGTTTAAAAAAGAATTAATCAAATAAATTTTATTTTAAAAAATTATATAAGTAAATAACATAAAACTAAACTTGTGAAAATTATTAAGAAAAGTCTAGAATTGAATAAGATTAATTCCAAGTAACGTTAAAATGTAATTAATTATAAGGTTACATATATATAATTAAATAAAAACTAAACGAACATATATATAATTAGACTTCATTCTTAATTGCTATAATTTGATTTTTATTTCTTTTTAACCATTTTTCATCTCTATTAATAAAATAATGCAGCAGATTAATTTATAAAGTTTGAGAAGCATATATATATATAACCAGGCAGTGGCCGTGACTTGTTGATATCATAAAATGGATCCTTTATTATGTAGATCTAATAGTAGTGTTAAATCGGATGATTCTGAATCCTCAGAAATTAAAAGGGTCATAAATAGAAATGAGTTAATTTTACAAGATTTTAGTAAAGCAATTGATGAATGGGAAATTCCTAAAGTGGATAAAGAACAAATTTATAAAGTTTCTAAATTTAATTTATTTAAAACTGATTATGTTATTAAAACTGAAGAAAGAGATTTTCAATTAAGTAAACCTTTTGAAAGAATAACGCTTTTGTCTTCTAAAACTCTGCAACATCATAAAAGTAAAAAATACAAGTATATACATATAGGATTAATACAAGTAGGAATAAAACCAGATACATGGCTATCAACGGGTTCAGTAGGCATACCCAAAACTATCTATGATATCCAGAAAATGAATTCTTATTATGAAGATAATAGTAATGTGATACCAAATGGCTCTGATACCAACAAAACTAAAAGGACCTTTTACAAAACACAAAGGATCATAAGTATGATAATTCTAAAGTAAATGCTATGATGAATGAAGTTTCACTTTAAATGGTATACACACAAATATAGATGTTATTATCAAAAGAATCCAAAAATATATATATATATAACACATTTAAAACAAATTTCTGATGTGGAAGATCAGACTAAGCTGCATCCACAGAGCATACTTAACAATTTACAAAATAATATTTATCAATCAACTCAACCAATTCTATTTTATTTTAAGGTTTAGGGTTCCTGCAACCTTAACCTGGGATCCCCAGAATTAAGTCAAAGTGTGGAGGGAGAAGAAGAAAGGTGCCGTCAACACGGTCTTACCAAAGTAACAATTTAATTTTGCTAATTTATAAAATTGAAATTACAAAATGTATTTACGATATACAAATTTAAATGATAAGCTCAAACTAGTTTATACTTACAAAGATTATCTGACCTTGAATCCTTACAAGTAACTTGAAAAGAAGAAGGAGAGATATCTAAGGTTTTATCTAACCTGAACTTATATCTAATTCGAACTTATGCCTTCACAAGAGGAGAGGCTCCCTTTAAATAACAAAATTTGTGGAATCTTTACTATTTGCTTTTACTATTGGTGAACAGTGACATGTCGGCCACGGAATCTTGACTTTTACTGTGGATGAACAGTGAACTGTCTGCCACTGTGTCTTGACTTTTACTGTTGAGAATAGTACCTTGGCTTCTTCTGTAGAAATAGTAGCTTGGTTTTTACTGTAGATGCATAGTGGTTGACCTTTACTGTGGATGAAGAGTCTTTGGTCCTCCACTTGATTATGTGTAGCTTGATATTTTACCAAAAATTTGAAGGAATAAGGTTCCTTCTGCCTATTTACAATGATTCAGAACAAGAGGAGGAGGACGATGAGGTGTCCTCTCTTTTCTTTTCTTTTCTTTTTAGTTTTTCTTTTCTTCTTTTCTCTTTCTTTATCTTTTCTTTCTTTACTTTAGCTTTTTGTCCTGCTTTACTTTGGATTTTAATGGAGGAAGGAATATCATCATTACTGCTATCACTATCTTCAAAAGATGCGGTTGAAGATGATGATAAAACAATTTTACTTTTACCTTTATGACGCGTGGTCTTTGAAGATTTACTAGAAGACGCATGTGCGTTTTACTAGAAGACGCATGTGCGTTTTACTAGAAGATGGATTTATGGGCTGATTTGAACTGGTTGAGAGTTGTTCAAACATCTCTTGACAAATCAGTTTATATTCTTCGGGCGTTTTAGCAGCAGCTAAACGGGCTTGACATTGGGCCTTCTGGATCCCAAATTGAGGGTTATCCTGAATGGCTAATGTATTTGCATAGTTAAAGCTGGTTTAGATGGCTGGACAATTTATTGAGAATCCACTGACGTATTTTTAATTCAGTAGTGGAGTTTTTAAAGGATCCCCACCATTTGATTTTATGTCTTTTTACTAACATGGGAATCTGGGTTCCTGGGATATACTGATAGTCGAAATACCATTGATATACCCATGGGGTGAAGAAGGTCATACAATAGTACATGAGAGAAGGGATATGAACTTCTTCAGGTTTAGGTTTATAATGGGTTTTAAAATAGTGGTAGAGAGAAATGATATCAAGAGGAATAATTTCTTCAGAGAGACCTTTAAACTGCCACCATCTTTTAAACCAATTGGGTATTTTTAAATCAGTACGTATACTTTGATCAAAATAAATTAACCAAGAATGCGTGGTAGTGGGATTTTGAAGACAAAAGACTTTTTCCCACGCATCTTTATAATCAAAATAATTATAAATCATACAATGTTTATACAACGATTTAAATCTTACTGGAGTATATAAAGAAGATACGGGCCAATCCTTAGGATGGATGACGCGTTTTATTTGCAAAAAGGAGTAAGAAATAATTTTATTTTTATCAAAAGTATGTTTTATTTTTACAGATCCTGTTTCTACTAATATATTATAATAATATTCCTGAGTTTTTGACAAATCAAATGGAACAAAATACCAATTCTCAGGGTAATAATTTTTTATAATTTGCCAAGGATTGATATTGTTGTATCCATCCTCAACTTCAATTTCAAAATCATACAAACTTTTTACAAACCATTTATGTATATTACTAGTATTAGTATATTGGATTTTTGGCAAATCCACAGCCATTAACAGATTTGATAACTCTTTACTGTCTACCGTTTGAGACAGAGTAGTAGTACCATGAGCGGGTACAATCGCTTTAGGTTTAGAAGCCATACCTGACTCTTCTGTGGAAGAAGAGGCCATACTTTGTAATGCTTTAAGAACTTTTGGGGATTGAGAAAGTTCTTCAATCCATTTTTTAAAGTCTTTAGTATTTAGGGTTTTAGGTAGGTCTTCTGAATGCTCTGAAAGAGCTTTAGTGGGCGATTCTTTACTAGGTGAATCGGGCAGAGGGTTCTTCCCTTTATCCTTCTTTCTTCCCTTCGTTCTGTAAGAATTCGCGGGTCAGAAAATCCGGAATATTATTATCATTACCTTTTATATATTCGATATCAAATTCAAAAATACTTAGAAGGGCTTGCCATCTAGCAAAAATCTGTTTAGATGCAATGTTTTGAACATCCTTTTGTAAGACATCTTTAGCAGATTTACAATCAATTCTTAACAAAAATTTTTGATTTAATAAATCAGATTGAAATTTGTTGACACAAATAACAATACTTAAAATCTCTTTTTTAATGGTAGAATAATTTAATTGAGCTAGAGTCCAATGACCTGAAGTATATTGAATTATTCGCTCTTTACCATTTAATCTTTGTTTTAAAATGCCTCCATAACCAATGTTAGAAGCATCTGTTTGAACAATTTTAAAAGCATTAGGATTAGGAATATACAAATAAGGAATTTCTTTTACTAAAGATTTAATCTTTTTTACTAGTTGTGTATGCTGATTAGTCCAAGGACCATCATTTTTACGAAGTCTATCATGTAACGGTTTTAACATGCCATTTAAATTTGGATAAAAATCAATTACATAATTTAAACAACCAAGAAATCGTTGTAGTTGGAGTTTATTAGTAATTTCATTAGGCAATTTTTCTCCAAAAACGAGAGCTCTTTCTATAGGTTGAATTATACCTTGTTCAATGTAATGACCTAAAAATCTAACTTTAGTTTTGAATAAATCCATTTTAGTTTTACTAAGTGCTAAACCATTTTTCTCAATTATCATACAAAAAGTTTTTAAATGTTTAAAATGATGTTCAATAGTTTGACTGAAAACTAATACATCATCAATATATATTATACAAAATGTTGAGTATGGATTAAAAATGTCATTCATTATTCTTTGGAATTCTGAAGGAGCATTTTTTAATCCAAATGGCATTACATTCCATTCGTATTGACCAAATGGAACTGTGAATGCTGTCTTATATCTGTCTTTAGGGGCAATTTAAATTTGCCAGTAGCCAGATTTCATATCAAATTTACTGAAAATATTTGCATTATATAATCTCTTTAAAAGATCTTTTTTATTGGGAATAGGATATCTTATCCATTTTAATGCAGTGTTTAATGGTTTATAGTTGATGACCAATCTAGGTACACCTCTTTCAATTTCAACATTTTTATTTACATAGAAAGCCGCACAAGACCATGGGCTTCTAGATTTACAAATTAATTTTTTATTTTCTAAGTCTTGAATTTCTTTTTTACAATGTTCAATCAATTCAGGATTCATCTGAATTGGTCTGGCTTTAGTTTTAATAGTCTTTTCATCAAAATCTTTATCATATGGTAGATCAACTACATGCTGTTTACGATTCCAAAATGCATTTGGATGATCAGCACAAAGTTTATTTTCCATATGTTTTCTTAGATTGTTGATTTTATTTTGTATAAATTCAGTTTTTAATTGCTTTTGAATTCGATTTAGACATAAATTATTTTTTATATCTTTTAAATTTTCTTCTTTAGATTTGATCAAAGAATTAATTTCCAATATTTTAATTGAATGAGCTTTTAATAAGTTTAATTGCTTCTTTTTAGGTTTTTCTGTGAATTCTAATTTAGCTTTACTATTTCTGATTTTAAATTTAATAGAGTATTCTTTAACTGCATATGGTGTTATTAGGTTTATAAATGGAGTGCCTAATATTACCATATAATTTATTTGAGGTGATAATAAAAATACTGTGTTGATTTTTAAATCTTGATTTACTATTAATGCATCTGTTTTTCCTATAATTTCTAGTTTAGATTTATTTGCTGTACTTAATTTTTCATTAGTTTTTAACCAATATCTTTTTGGTACTAAATCAGATTTTATACAGTTAAATCTGCACCTGTATCGAACAGTGCGATTGCATCTATAATAAAATCATTTATTTTAATGTTTATTTTGACTAAATATTTTCGTGAAGTTATTTCTTGTAACAGATTTAAGAAATTACAATCTACATCTTCATCCAATTGATTTATCTCATCTTTTAAATCATTATCTGGTTCTTCATCAGAAGAAGAACTAGAAATAAGTTGGGATTCCAATATTTTTATTCTTTGAGAATTTTGTTGAAATTGGGTTTTTAATTCATTTACTTCATGCTTTAACGTTTTAATTTCTTTATGTAATTCTTTAGTAGACAAATCTATATTTATCTTTTTAGATTTATTTTTATTTAAGATAGTCGTTAAATCATAAGTGTTAGGTTGGATTTTTGGAGTTATCGCTTTTACTTCATCTTCATTGTCAAAACTTTTTATTAATTTTTTAAGAAGCTTAGCTTTAGTTTCTTGATCTTCTAAATTATTTACTACTGTTAATAATGTACTTTGATCTTTAGTTAACATGTTTAAAGAATGTCTTGATGAACTTGATGAACTAGAGATTGTTCCTAATTCATCAATTTGATGATCACTTTCTATTATCTCAGATTCTGAAGTTTCAGAATCAAGATATAATTCATGAATTTTATTTAACACTTCATCATCTAAATTTAGTTCATTTAATTTTTTATTAAATCTGCAAAATTTAGATGTATGTACTTTTTTACCACACTTGTAACAAGTTAAATCTTTAAAAGGAGCTTTAATGGAAGATTTAAACGGTTGTTTTCTTTTATGTTTGATATAAGGTTTTGATTTTTCTTTATGGTAAAATTTATCTTGACTAGGTGTAGACTTATATTGCTTTTTATAATGCTTATAATGTTTTTTAGGTCTAGAAGGTTTAAAACATTGGCCATCACATCTCTGAGTTGATGTTATGCCATAGTCAAACTGTTTACAAAATGATCCTAGTTCCTGTTTAGTTTTATGCATTTCATATTTTAATGTTCTTTGAAGTTTAAGGTCTTGACAAATTTGTAGACCTTCCTTTTGAACTATACTGATTAACTGTCCATAAGTTAATTTATTATAAGGTATAGGTTGACCAAATTGTTGTTTTATATAATTCCTAACTTTTTCTCCCAAAAAATAAGGTAATCCAGCCAAAAACTTTTCTTTCCAAAAGCTTTGATTGGAATCTTCCCTTAACATTAATCGAGTGAGGAAAGTTGTTTTATAATTTTGAAAATCACTTAATTTTTTACATTTAAGATTACTTAATAATTCTGCATTTTTATCTTTTAAGTGAGATGGATCTCCTATAAAATGTAGTGAAATAGTGAGAATTAAAGATGAGACAGCATCCTAAATTACTTCACCATTTTCATCATATATAGGTTCACCTTCATCATTTACTTGAATTGAATTTAAAATTTCTAAATGTTGTTGGTCAGTTAGGTAATAATCCCACCAACCTTTTAGTTGACCTGTAAATCCTGCTATAATAATTTCTGCGATAGCTCTATCTGAAATAATTGATTGAGTTTTATATGCATTAGCAGCCATAGTCATTTGCTGCAGAATACTCAATACATTATATTCAGAAAGTCCATCTATATTCCATTCATATATAGTTGTTGCATTATATTTAAATTGAGATATAGTATTGGGTTTATCAATTAATCCTAGGTCAAGTGCCCTATTTACTATTTCTCTATGTGTTATAGGATTTAATTCAAACTGTTTAATATTTTCTAAGTCAGGTTCACTAACCTCAGAATTAGTGTTTTCTTCTATGATATTTATATTTCTTGATGCTTGAGGAGTGACAATGAACAAAATAATTTTAGCAATGCTAGTTTAATTTGCTTAAATACACAATTAAAAAGAATCGAAAACTTGTTAGAAGATAAACCACATAAAGATACATGTGTAAAAGGTAAAGAAAAAATTAAATCTCATATCTTTAAACCTTTTCAAATTTCTCAGTCTAGTCAAAAAGGATTTGTAAACAAATTAAAAGATCAATTAAGTAAACTTGAAGTTACTTCAGAGACTACTCAACAAGTAGCTCCTGACACTCCTCAAGCATCAAGAAATATAAATATCATAGAAGAAAACACTAATTCTGAGGTTAGTGAACCTGACTTAGAAAATATTAAACAGTTTGAATTAAATCCTATAACACATAGAGAAATAGTAAATAGGGCACCTGACCTAGCATTAATTGATAAACCCAATACTATATCTCAATTTAAATATAATGCAACAACTATATATGAATGAAATATAGATGGACTTTCTGAATATAATATATTGAGTATTCTGCAGCAAATGACTATGGCTGCTAATGCATATAAAACTCAATCAATTATTTCAGATAGAGCTATCGCAGAAATTATTATAGCAGGATTTACAGGTCAACTAAAAGGTTGGTGGGATTATCACCTAACTAACCAACATATATATATATATATATATATATATATATATATATATATATATATATATATATATATATATAATATGAATGGAACTGTAAATGCCTTTTGGACTAAAAAATGCTCCTTCTGAATTTCAGAGGATTATGAATGATATTTTTAATCCTTATTCTAAATTTTGTATTGTATATATTGATGATGTACTTATTTTTAGTACAACTCTTCATGAACATTTCACACACTTAAAAACATTTTGTATGGTAATTCGGCAAAATGGTTTGGCCTTAAGTAAAACTAAAATGGACTTGTTTAAAACTAAAATCAGATTTTTGGGTCATTATATTGAGCAAGGTAAAATTCAACCCATAGAAAGAACTTTGGTATTTGGAGAAAAATTTCCAGATGAAATTTATAATAAACTCCAATTACAAAGATTTCTTGGATGTTTAAATTATGTAATAGATTTTTATCCAAACTTAAATTATATGATAAAACCTCTGCATGATAGATTAAGAAAAAATGCTAGTCCTTGGACTGATAAGCATACCCAGCTAGTTAAACAAATAAAATCTTTAGTCAAAGAAATTCCTTATTTATATATTCCTAATCCTATAGCATTTAAAATTGTTGAAACTGATGCTTCGGATATAGGATATGGTGGTATTTTAAAGCAACAACTTGATGGTAAAGAGCGTATAATCCAATACACTTCAAGCCATTGGACCCCCGCTCAACTTAACTACTCCACTATTAAAAAAGAAATTTTGAGTATAGTAATATGTATAAATAAATTTCAGTCTGATTTATTAAACCAAAAATTTTTATTACGTATCGACTGCAAATCTGCTAAAGATGTTTTACAAAAAGATGTTCAAAATCTTGCCTCTAAACAAATTTTTGCACGATGGCAAGCATTATTAAGTATTTTTGATTTTGATATTGAATTCATTCCTGGTAATAAAAACAATATTCCAGACTTTCTTACTCGTGAATTCTTACAGAACAATGGGCAAGAAAAAGGATAAGGGAAAAGCCATTAAAGAAGAATCAGACTCACCCACTAAAGCTCTTTCTGAGCATTCTAAAGACCTCACTAAAACCCCAGCCTTAAACCCTAAAACCTCTAAAGATCTTCAAAAATGGATTGAACAACTTAGTCAATCTCCTGAAGTTTTAAAGGCGTTGCAAGGTATAGCATCTTCTTCCACAGAGGATGGAGGTACGTCTTCTAAACTTAAAACGATCGTACCCGTTCATGGTACGGCTAGTCTGTCTCAAACGGTAGACAGTAAAGACTTATCAAATCCGTTAATGGCTGTGGATTTGCCAAAAATCCAGTATACCACTCAAGGTATACATAAATGGTTTGTTAAAAATATTTTTGATTATGAAATAGAGATCGAGGATGGATATAATAATATTAATCATTGGTTGATTTTAAAACACTATTACCCTGAGGATTGGTATTTTACTCCAAATGATCTTTCAAAACCTCAGGAATATTATCATAATATCTTACTTGATACTGACTCTGTAAAAATTAAACATAATTTTGATCCTAAAAATAAATCTATTATTTTGTATTCTTCCATAAAAATCCAAAGAGTTATTCATCCTAAAGATTGGCCTGCTCCATCCCTTTATACTCCAGTAAAATTTAAAGTTTTATATAAGCATGTGCATAGTACTACTTATAATTATTTTAACTATAAAGAAGCATGGGAAAAAGTTTTCTATATTCAAAATCCCACTGCTACTCATTCGTGGTTAATTTATTTTGATCAGTCTTTTCGTACTGATTTAAAGATTCCAAACTGGTTTAAAAAATGGTGGCGAATAAGGGGTTTATCCAATGATATTCTCCCTCCTCCTATCATCTCTTTATATCAGTACTTTAAAACCCATTATAAACCTAGACCTGAAGAAGCCCATATTCCATCCTTAATGTACTATTGTATGGCCTTCTTTACGCCCTGGGTATATCAATGGTATTTGGACACTCAGTATGCCATAGGAACTCAAATTCCTATGTTGGTAAAACAACACAAGATTAAATGGTGGGGCTCTTTCAAGAATTCTACCACTGAACTTAAAATCGATCAATGGATTAGAACTAAACTTTCTGGTACACCTGCATTAACCTATGCTACAACTCTTGCTTTAAAGGATCAACCTACATTTGGAATCCAAAAAGCACAGTGTCAAGCCAGGTTAGCAACGGCTAAAACACCTGATGAGTATAAAAGAATTTGCCAGGAAATGTTCCAGCAGCTCTCCACAGGTTCAGATTCTCCAATAAAACCCTCATCAAGTAAACCGCCAGCAGTCTCTTCAGATAAATCGTCATCCAAACCCAGTCTTAAAGGCAAAACCAAATGGGCAGACATGGCGTCCTCATCTTCGTCAACATCATCATCTTCCCTTGTTTCAAGTAAAGATAGCAATGATGATATTCTTCAATCAATAATAGTAAAAAGTAAAACTGACAAAAAAGAAAAAGGAAAAGCAAAGTTAAAACAAAAAAGTAAAGTGAAAAGAAAAGAGAAGAAAAAGAAGGACACTTCGTCCTCATCTGATTAAAAGGCAGAAGGAACCTTATTCCTTCACGTGTCTCTACAGTAAAAGGCAAACTCCAATGGCCGACCAAGCACTATTTCTCTACAATAAAATTCTGTGGTAAAACAGAGTAATGTGCATCAACAGTAAACAGTCTACAGGAAAGAAGATTCTTTGTTTTTTCTTTATAAAGGGAGCCTCTCCCCTTGTGAAGGCATAAGTTTAGTTTTAGTTAAATTAACCATAATCCCTCTCTCCTTCTTCACTACTAGTTCAAGCTGTAAGCGTTCAAGTTGGAGAAAGTCTAAATCTAAAACTCTTGTAAGTTTTAAATCTTGTATTTATATTTTATAAATAAATAAAGTTTGTATTTTATATTAAACTGCTACGAATATAAGTCCATGTTTACGACACCTTTCTCTTCTCCCTCCACAATCTGACTTAATTCTGGGGATCCCAGGTTAAGGTTGCGGGAACCCTAAACCTTTGTGCTAAATTGTTGATTAAATTTGTCATAAGTATGCTCTGTGGATGCAGCTTAGTCTGATCTTCCACATTAGAAATATTGTTTAAACTATATGTTAATTCTGAAGAAAAATCATATTTAATGAATTATATAAGTATTCATATAAACCCAATTAATCATAGTATTTTAGTTCACAGTTATAATTTATCTTTAAATATTTGTATCTGTATTTATTTAAATCCTAGTAATAATCTTAGCTCTCTACATATATATGACTTGTAATTCATTAGTCTTTATCTTTGGTTTTGTTTCAAAGATACGATAAAAATTAAAAAGTATAAGTCTTTAGTTTTAAAAGCAAGTCATAAGTCTTTATTATCTTTAAGTCTTTTAGTCTAGTCTTTTGTCTTTATTGGTTTTTGTTATATATATATATATATATATATCTTTGTCGTTACAGTTATTACTTTGGAAAAGTATTTTGATCCTAAAAAAAAATTCACATGTGAACAATCATCTTTGCAAAAGGAAAGTGACTCTTCAAAGCTTGTTCATTTAGAATCACATGCTGATCTATTTTCAAAACCAAAGGAAATTGATTCTTCATCCAAAGACACTCCAATGAATTTGAATTGTCAAATCTTCATTTACATCCGAGTGAAAGACCTCTAGTTACAGATTATGATCCTAATTTTTGAGAGCTTGTTCATAGAGTATATTTGCAAAAGGATGCTTATCAACCTAGAGAACCTAATCTTCCATTTAAAGCATTTGGAAAAGAGAGACGAAAGTTCAATAGCAGTTGTGTGGGTCCCGAATATGTATGGCACAACCCAAGAGGGGGGTGAATTGAGTTTTCTAAAAAAAAAAAATTAGCTTTAAAAACAAACTCAGAATTCTACAGCAACGGAAAAGTAATGCATTTGTAAAAATAAGTTATTGATTAGAACTTCTTCACAATGCCATTATGCAGAAAATAGAAAGACTTTGCAAAGTACAGTTATTGATTAGAACTGCTTCATAATTTCTTATGCAATATCAAAACTACTTTATGACGGAAAGCTATTATATTTAAAACTTCCTCATAAAGTTTAGATAAATATAAAAGACTATGTGAGAGACAGTTATTGAAATCTAAACTGCTCCACAAAGCTTCAATCAAAATTAGAAAACTTATTAGAAACCCAAATAGTGAAATATACTGAAAATAGAAGAACAATTTAGAATTTGGTATATTCACTTAGCAGAATTCCAGAGTTCTAATGTTCAAAAAAGATAAAGCTTATTTCAGTTTTAGAACATCAAAACCACTAACAACTTTAGCATTTCTAAAATATGAACAGTACTGAGAGTAAAATAGTATCAAGCAGAACTTCAGAAAATAAAAAGATTAACACAGTGATTTATAGTGGTTCGGCACTAACTCGCCTACATCCACTCTCCAAAACTCATCTTGAGATCTTCAACTATGTTATCTCTTTTCAAAGGTAAGAGACAAACCAACAGTACAAGGCAATAGATCGATTCCTAGATCTATCCTTTATCCCACTAGATTTTCCAAAGGTTCTAGTTAACCTCAACCCTTTCTATTTTTGGCAGAGTACAGAAACTCAGTTCAAGAGATTAGAATCTCTCTCACGGAGAAGGTCGCTTGATAAACTATTTCACAATAGCTTCTCACCTAAGTTATTACACAAAAGTTTGTCAAATAAAAACCTGTCTACTAAAGATTACAAAATCTAAATAGACAGACAGAAATGTAAATATAAGCACAGGAAAAACAGTTTTCAAGATTAGAAAATCGTTTAAGAAATCAGAACTGTTTTTCAAAAGAAGTTGTTATAAAATTTCTTTTCTTTTTTAAAGATAAAATGTAAAGTATTAAGATGAAAAGAAATAAGAGGGGTAGAGAGTAAGTTTTGAGAGATAAAAGATATGATCAATGGATGAATACTCTTAAAACAAAAACTCTTTTCTCCACGTCTTTTAGAGACGAAATGCCCATTTTATAGAGAGGGAAGAGAATCCCGTATTTAGAAAGCGAAATCCTCTTTTCAAATCAGAATGTTGACTTTCCATATTTAGAAGATATGGAAATCTTTGTTACCAAATCTTTTGAGTCAACATTCTATCTTTTTGGTAAGCGAATAAGAGAATATCTAACTTTCCTTTAAAAACATAGATTTTCGAAAATAAATATTTGAAAATCTTTTTCGAAAGATTCATTTACCAAAAACGATTTAAGGTAGAACCTGCCTTCGTTTTGGTAAGAAAATAAAATCAAGATTTTGGATCTCTTTAAAAGTTTGTTTCCGAAAATGAAATACATAAGAATTTTATGCGATTTATTCTTATTACCAATATCGTTTGAGACAGTCTCTTTAATTTAGGTAATTGAATATTTCGAACCTTAAAAAAAATTTTTGAAAAACTAAAACAAGCTTTTTCTAAGATTTATTATTACCGAAAATGTTTGAGACAAGATCTCCTCCATTTTAGGTAAGATAATCAACGAACAAAAGAAAAAGCTTTAATTTAAAAAGATATTTTTGAAAAATCCTCTTGATAAGGTGAGAGAAAATTGATTTTGTGCTTATAATTGGATGTTCTCTCTATCCTACAATGAGTCCTAAAAAATCTAACCACTAGGGTCTTCAAACGTCTTCATGATCCTTGAATTTGTAAGACTTGCCTTGTTCATCTATCTTTCTATATATATAATCTGCATAAAATATTATTAGCACAAATAACATAATTTAAATTTATTTTATTTTGTTTTAATCATCAAAATCTCGAGATAAATATTTGACCCTTGAGCCAACAATCTCCCCCTTTTTGATGATGACAAAACCAATAAATTTATCAAATATAAAACATGTGCTCCCCCTAAATTTATGCATGTTAAAAAAATACATGCTCTAAATATGTCATATATTCTATCATGAAGCAAGTTTAGAACATGTATAACACTCTCCCTAGATTAGTGCAGTAAAACATTTATGGGGATTTAGAATAAGAAAATAATTTTAGAAACTGATATTAGAACATACAAATAGAAAGGAAAATTTTAAGTTCTAATAATCAGAGCATATAATCAAAGCAATAAGAATAGAATAAAAACTGACATTAGAAATAGACCAGAAATCTTAATTCTAACCTGCAGAGCATACGTTAGAACAAGAATCTAAGTTCTAAAGGCTAAATAATCTGTTCATCATGTAAAATATATAGCTCACAAAATAACACAAGTTAGAAATCAATAAGATGTAAGTACTAAAGTTACCACATATTAACAGATAGCAGAGTACTTAACCATCAAAATATCCTGTGTTCTCCCCTTTTTGGTCATCATACAAGAGGGTTAGTAAAGATCAGAGCAAAAATAGAAAAAAAATTATTCACAAATTATAGACAGATAAAGTAAATAAATCAGAGGGATTTGGGATCAGTTCTAAGCCTCTTAGAACTTTTGAGATTTTAAGCAGGAGCGGTTTCAGTAGAACTTTCTGGATGCTTAGAAGAAGGGTGCAGTGGAGGCTTTCTTCCATGAACTTTGTGTTTGCCCACAGTGTGCTTGACTCTCTTTGGCTTTTCTGAGGCAGGAGTGTAAGGAGTTCCCTTAACTTTTAGAGTAGCTAGCCTTCTTTCATTAATATTTTTCATTCTTTCTAAGGATTCAACGAGGGACTGATTATGCTCAATCAAAGCTTTGCTTTGTTTTATTGCCTCATCAAGTTCTATATTGTGTTCTTCTATAAGCTCTTTTTCCATTCTGCCCAGTATAGCTTCTCTACTCTGTGCTGATAAAAGTTCAGATTCTTTTTCTACCTTAGCCTCAGTGTTCTTTTCTTCTTCACTCAATTCCAATTTTTTTGTTTCTGCATCACTGGCTTCCTCTACTTCTACTATCTTTTCTTTCTCAAACTTTTCAGAATTCTTTTTCTCTTCAGTTTTAACTTCAACTTTCTCCTTTTCTCTTTCTATTTCCCTTTCTGATTCTGTCTCAACCTCAGCCATTGTCTCCTTTTCTTTCTCTGTTTCTTCCTTCTCTTCTTCTTCCAATCTCTCTTTCTTTTCTTTCTTTTCTTTTTCTTCCAATCTCTCTTCCTTTTCTTTCTTTGCTTCTTCTTCCAATCTTTCTTTCTTTTCTTTCTTTTCTTTTTCTTCCAACTTAACTTTTCCTTTTTCTTCTCTTCTCTTCTTTTTCTCAGTTTCCTCTTCTTTTTCTTTTTTTTCTTTATCCCCTTCTTCATCTTTCAATTTTAAAGACCTACTGTCTAGCTTTGAAACACTGTAACCCTCATTCTCATTCAGTTTAACTTCTAGAAATTCAAATACAGGTGTGAGCACCATGCCATAGGGTAGTTTCTTAGAACTGTTCTGCATCTTATAAAAAATGGTGACACAAAGATTGAAGGGTTTCCTCTCGGTTATGTGCCACATGATGCACATCTCAACCTAATTCACATAAGTGAGTGATGCACTCTTTGGATAAATGTAGTGCATGATCAGTTTATACAAGCACTTCATACTGTCAATTAGGTTTGAACACTCAATAACACTCTGTTTTTCCGCAGAACCTTTTTTCACAATTTTCTTAATAAATTCTTCCTTTTTGTATCCACTAACCCTAGAGATATCTTTGATTTTTTTTACCCTAGACCCAGTGTTTGGTATATTAAAAATCTTGCTCAAGTCAGTGTATGACAACGCTTTAATTTCTCCTTCAAGTTTCATAGAAATTGATTCTCACTCGCTAGTTTTAAGAGAACCATAAACTCCTTAACCACATTCTCATAACATGGTCTGTTCAGGGATAAAAAATTCATCCATCCCTAGAACTCGAAGAGTTCCCTGAAGTTGAACTCGTTCTTCCCAAAGAACTTCCAATCTATTACATAAGAACGCATAAGTGGGCATGGAGAAAGAACAAATTTACCTTTGGCGCGAGAACTAGCGACCTGTTTCTTTGATGTTTCTATTTTTGCTTTTTCTTTCTTCGATTTCGACTCCTTTTGTTCATAATTCTTTGATAATCTTTTGAGAAGTTGAAGTTCTTGTTCTGTCAGGGAGTCTGAGGAAGAGGGGGTGGAACTCGATTCGGCCATTGTTAGGGTTTTGAAGCAAAAAGCCATAAAGGGTTTTGTTACAAGAGGGCAAGAGAGAAGACAGAGCAGTTTTTAATAGAGAGACACAAAAAAAAAAAAAAAAAACGATTAAGTGAAGAAATAATCTTTAGGAAAGAAAGAAACACCAAAAATAAAAAATAAAAATAAAAATAAAAAATAAAAAAAAATAAAAACAGTTTTAGGGAAATTCAAACCGACTAAAAAAAAATCGCCAAAACTTAAATAAAGCGAAGACATAAAGCAAGCACATAAAAAGAATAAAATAAATTGACTGTTTTTGAATTTTGTCTAAGAATAGAACCTGATAATGACATTAGAAAGTCATATCAGAGGAATATGCATTTCTTTTTAGACAAAAATGTTTTTCAGAATCACACAGAATATAATAGAAAATATCACAGAGCAGGTCTTTCATTTTCAAATATAGAAAGCAGTTTAGAACACACTTACAGAGTTCTAAAGTTAAGAGTTTAGAACTAACATACCGAGTTCTCTTCTAATTAAGTAGAATTGACTTTCATTCAAAGGTTTAGTAAAAATATCTGCCAATTGCTTTTCTGTAGGAATGAACTCAATCACTATATCTCCTTTTTGAACATGATCACGTATGAAGTGATGTTTGAATTCTATGTGCTTGGTTCTAGAATGCTGGACTGGGTTTTTAGATAAATTGATGGCCCTTATGTTGTCACACTCTATTGGTACTGTTTCTAATTTCAGACCACAGTCTGCCAATTATTGCTTGATCCATAGAATTTGTGCAACATAGCTTCCCGCAGCAATATATTCTGCTTCTACAGTAGAAAGAGCGACAGATGTCTGTTTCTTGCTAAACCATGATACAAGGGCGCTGCCTAGAAACTGGCAAGTTCCAGACGTACTTTTCTATCTATTCTACTTCCTGCAAAATCAAAATCACTATACCCAACAAGATCAAATGTATCACCTTTAGAATACCACAGACCCAGATTAGAAGTTCCATAAAGATATCTTAGAATTTATTTTACAGCAATTAAATGAGATTCTTAGGGACATGACTGAAATCTAGCACATAGACAAACACTAAAGTGTATGTCAGGTCTGCTTGCTGTTAGATATAGTAAAGAACCAATCATACTTCTAAACAGTTTGATGTCCACATCCTTACCTTTTTCATCTTTTTCTAATTTTGAGGATCGACTCATTGGTGTACTACATACCTTGGCACTTTTCATTTTGAACCGTTTCAATAATTCTCTAGTATATTTTTCTTTGTTTATGAAAATTCCATTTTCATACTGTTTGATTTGAAGTTTAAGCTCTGATACCATATTGTGGGTCCCGAATATGTATGGCATAACCCAAAAGGCGGGGTGAATTGCATTTTCTAAATATAAAAAAAAAATTAGCATTAAAAACAAACTCAGAATTCTATAGCAGCGGAAAAGTAATGCACTTGTGAAAATAAGTTATTGATTAGAACTTCTTCATAATGTCATTATGTAGAGAATAGAAAGACTTTGCAAAGTACAGTTATTGATTAGAACTGCTTCATAATTTATTATGCAATATCAAAACTACTTTATGACGGAAAGCTATTATGTTTAGAACTTCCTCATAAAATTTAGATAAATATAAAAAACTATGTGAGAGACAGTTATTGAAATCTGAACTGCTTCACGAAGCTTCAATCAAGATTAGAAAACTTATTAGAAACCCAAATAGTGAAATATACTGAAAATAAAAGAACAGTTTAGAACTTGGTATATTCACTTAGTAGAATTTCAGAGTTCTAATGTTCAGAAAAGATAAAGCTTATTTCAGTTTTAGAACATCAAAATCACTAACAACTTTAGCATTTCTAAAATATGAACAGTACTGAGAGTAAAATAGTATCAAGCAGAACTTCAGAAAATAAAAAGATCAACACAGTGATTTATAGTGGTTGGGCACTAACTCGCCTACATCCACTCCCCAAGACTCATCTTAAGATCCTCAACTATGTTATCTCTTTTCAAGGGTAAGAGACAAACCAACAATACAAGGCAATAGATCGACTCCTAGATCTACCCTTTATCCTACTAAATTTTCCAAAGGTTCTAGTTAACCTCAACCCTTTCTGTTTTTGGCAGAATACAGAAACTCAGTTCAAGACATTAGAATCTCTCTCACGGAGAAGGTTGCTTGATAACCTATGTCACAATAGCTTCTCACCTAAGCTATTACACAAAAGTTTGTCAAATAAAAACCTGTCTCCTAAAGATTACAAAATCTAAATAGACAGACAGAAATGCAAATATAAGCACAGGAAAAATAATTTTTAAGATTAGAAAATCGTTTTAGAAATCAGAACTATTTTTCAAAAGAAGTTGTTATAAAATTTCTTTTCTCTTTTAAAGATAAAACGTAAAGTATTAAGATGAAAAAAAATAACGGGGTAGAGAGTAAGTTTTGAGAGATAAAAGATATGATCAATGGATGAATACTCTTAAAACAAAAACTCTTTTCTCCACGTCTTTTAGAGACGAAATGCCCATTTTATAGATAGGGAAGAGAATCCCGTATTTAGAAAGCGAAATCCCCTTTTCAAATCAGAATATTGACTTTTCATATTTAGAGGATATAGAAATCTTTGTTACCAAATCTTTTGAGTCAACATTCTATCTTTTTGGTAAGCGAATAAGAGAAAATCTAACTTTCCTTTAAAAACATAGATTTTCGAAAATAAATATTTGAAAATCTTTTTCGAAAGATTCATTTACCAAAAACGATTTGAGGTAGAACCTTCCTTCGTTTTGGTAAGAAAATAAAATCAAGATTTTGGATCTCTTTAAAAGTTTGTTTCCGAAAATGAAGTACATAAGAATTTTATTCGATTTATTCTTATTACCAAAATCGTTTGAGACAAAGTCTCTTTAATTTAGGTAATTGAATATTTCGAACCTTAAAAAAAATTTTCGAAAAACTGAAAAACAAGCTTTTTCTAAGATTTATTATTACCGAAAATGTTTGAGACAAGATCTCCTCCATTTTAGGTAAGATAATCAAGGAACGAAAGAAAAAAATTTTAATTTAAAAAGATATTTTCGAAAAATCCTTTTGATAAGGTGAGAGAAATTTGATTTTGTGCTTATAATTGGATGTTCTCTCTGTCCTACAATGAGTCCTAAAAAATCTAACCACTAGGGTCTTCAAACATCTTCATGATCCTTGAATTTTTAGGACTTGCCTTGTTCATCTATCTTTCCATATATACAATCTGTGTAAAATATTATTAGCACAAATAACATAATTTAAATTTATTTGTTTTGTTTTAATCATCAAAATCTTAAGATAAATATTTGACCCTTGAGCCAATAAGTTGGTCTGACAAATTTAATTGGTTAGATTATAACATAAAAAAAGATGAAGCTTGTTGTCTTTATTGTTATCTTTTTAAGGAAGATATGGGAGGTCAAGGTGGCGGTGATACATTAGTAAAAACTTGCTTTTCAAATTGGAAGGATAAAAAAAAGACTAAATCAACATGAGGGATGTCCGAGAAGTGATCACAGAATAACAATTAGTAAAGGTGAAGACCTTATGGCTAAAAGACAGCACATTGAACAACTTATAATTAAACAATCTGATGTAGCTAAAGTTGCCTATTGGACTCACTTGCTTGCTTCTTTTAGATGCTATTTCTTTTTTGTTAGAACACTGACTTGCTTTTATGGCCATGATGAAGCTAAAGGTTCATCTAATCTTGGAAATTTTCTCGCATTTCTGAGGTATCCTGGTAAGCGTAATAAGGAAATTCAATTTATTACTTAGAATAATGCTCCTGAAATTTGAAGTTGGTTGTGCAACTGAAATAACTTTATGTATTATTAAAAATCTTTGTGATGGTCCTTTCCCTATTCTTATTAATGAATCTCGTGATATCTCAGTAAAGGAGCAAATGTCAGTTGTTTTGAGGTATGTTGATAAAAAAGGTTGTGCAGTTGAATTGTTCTTGGGTCTCAAGCATGTAAGCAATACTAATGCAAAGACACTTAAATCTGCACTTGGAGATATGTTTTTTACTCATGGATTAAGCATTTCTAGGCTTCATGGGCAAGGCTATGATGGGACTAGTAACATGCAAGGTGAACTTAAGGGGCTTAAGGCACTTATTTTGGAAGATAATGAATCAACACATTATGTCCATTACTTTGCTCATTAACTTCAGTTAGCTCTTATTGTTGTTACAAAAAAATAATGTATAGGTTAATTCTTTTTTTCATACAATCTTTGGACTTGTAAATTTTATTGGAGTTTTATGCAAATGTAAAGAATAACTTTCAGAGAAACAAGCTACTGCAGGTAGATTTATTAAGAATTTACTAAATGAAGAGGCTCCTAGTGGAAAAGGAATGAATCAAGAGTATACACATCCTAGGAGTGGTGATACTCTTCGAGGTTCACATTATTGCCCCATAGTGAGTTTATTTAATATGTATGGACCTGTTATTGAGGTACTTGAAGTGATATATGAAAGTGGCAATGACCTAGACCATAGAAGAGAAGCACGAGATTTGATAGCCGTAATGGAATCTTTTGAATTGTGTTTTGTTTACTTCTAATCAAATCAATATTGTCTATCACTGATGAGTTATTTCTTGCATTACAAGAAAGGATCAAGATATTATAAATGCAATGAGTTTGGTAAGTGTCACTAAGGATTTGCTTCAAAAGATGAGAGATGATTCATGGAATGAGCTACTTGACTAAGTTTCTTTATTTTGTGCTAAGTTTGATATACTTGCTCCTAATATGGATGATACATATACAACTCATGGAAGACAACGACGTGAGATTGAGCAAGTGCAAAACAACCATCCTATCAGGTTGAGCTATTTTATACATTTTTGGACTTACAACTAAAAGAGTTAAATAACCGTTTTAACAAGGTGCATACAAAATTATTTTATTGTGTTTCATGTCTAAGTCCTAGAAATTCATTCTCTCAATTTTAGAAGGAAAAATTGATTCAACTTGTTAGATTATATTCAAGAGACTTTTCAGAAGTAGATGTTGAATTTCTTTCAGGTCAATTGGATGTTTATATAACTGAAATGCATTGAAAGCCTGAATTTTCACAGTTGAAAGGAAATTCTGAACTTGCACAAACATTAGTTACAACAAGTAAACATATGGTGTATCCTTTAGTCTACAAGCTTATTAGTCTATGATTTGTTTTGCCTATTGCAACCGCTTCAATGGAGAAAACCTTTTCTGTTATAAATATAATAAAAAAATAGGCTACGTAATAGAATAAGAGATCAATGGTTGAATGATATTATGGTTGTTTATGTTGAAAAAGACTTATAGAACTATCGATGAAGTGCTTATTATTCGACGTTTTCAAAATATGAAAAATCATCGAATTGCATTGTAATTGCGAACAATAAAATTTTTATCAATGAAGATAATTTTTATTATTTTATTTAGTATTATTTAACTTTAACTTTGCCTACCCTGACTAAAATTTTCTTCCTCCGCCACTAGTTGAAGGCTTGTCAAAAGTTTTCTATGTGGCTTCAAACGAACAACTAGTTTATACGTTTACAAAGGGCTTGAATGCCAAATTATTTCATTCTTTAGTTTATAAGTTGGGCATGTGTAATATTTCTATACCAACTTGAGGGAGAGGGTTGAAATCCTATAACTAGTGTAAATATTCTAGGAAGAATTATTACGATCACAAATATTCACTTCTCTAACTGGCTAGTTTCCTATTCTAAGGTGATCTTTATACTTCAAATCTTTTCGCTCTCAATTTTTGTTTCAATATAACTGCTAAATATGCATGAAATTTTGGGATGCAAGGAAAGAATTTAGGTAATTAATTCTCAACAATCTAGAATACAATTTATTTTTTCTAGCATCGAGAGAAGATTTGAACCTAAATCTAATGTTAGGTTATATATGTACTTAATATTAGGATATTCCTTGAAACAAAATAACATAATTAGTTTAAAAAAACCTTAAAATTAAAATTTCTGAATAAAAAAAAAAGAAAACACAATATGTAAACTAATCATTATTATCTTATTTACATTATTTAGGACAAACCCTAATTTTATAATGAAAAGTATTTCTAATTAATTAATATATTCTATTAAATGAGAATTCTAAATTAAGAAGGAAATTTGAATATTCCTAATTAATTAATATACTATAAAAATTATAAATAAAGAAGTAAAACTAAAATCTTATAATTTACTTGAATGCTCATGCATCATTTGTTAACTTTGAATGGTCTTCCATTGAAAATTAATTAGTATATAGGAAAGCACATAAGGTTGCTTTTTTCACATGTAATGGATTGCTTATCAATATAATATGAAATGACCTCTAAATATGAGTTGGGTTCGTCATCTCCTTCTACTTTTACTTTCATAAC
This sequence comes from Jatropha curcas, assembly GCF_041381405.1. NCBI lineage: Eukaryota > Viridiplantae > Streptophyta > Magnoliopsida > Malpighiales > Euphorbiaceae > Jatropha > Jatropha curcas. Next base: position 21,026,037 of record NC_143159.1, read on the forward strand.
GTAGCATTGGTTTGTGTATAGATTATATAATTCAAGCAACCGTTACAATATCTTCTGTTTAAATTCTCATCTCCAATTTCAGTATCTCAGAATAGTTTAGTTGATAATTCTAAAATAAGAAGTTAAATAATGTCTACTTTGAGAGAAGGAAAGAAGAAAAAACAGATTGCAAAGGAGGCTACATCTATTTCTTGGGAAGAGAGAAAGAAGATTGCAGGTAAAGAAGAAGAAGCAGTAGAAAGAGAAATAGAAGAACTTAGAAATTGGGTAATTACTAATTGTTATTAGTGTTTTAGAATTTTTCAGTAGCATTATTATTTTTCAGAGGACATAGACTGAAGTTTTTAACCAAAAAAAAATCAATTGTGACAGAATAATCATAATTTCTAATCATGTGTTTGCGTTATGTGTTTCAATTTAATCAATTAAAATAAAACAAAATCTTCTAATTAAGGTAAAACCGACTGAACTAAACTAATTGATTTACTTCAATTTGATTTGAATTTATAAAAATATGATTTGGTTTTGATTTAATAGGAAAAACTCAATTTTTTTACTCCATTTTTTTATAATGAAAAACCAATGATTTTTTAATTTAAAAATCGCGAAATCAAACTAAATTGATTTAATTTGATTTTATAAACAGCTCGACCTAATTCAATTTTTTTTTTTTTTCAAAAATTCAGTTTATTTGATTTGTATAGTTGACTGAATGAATGCTTACTTATAGCTCCAATTAATGATAAGAGTCATAGTAAGAATTATATAAGTTTGATGAATGTGTACGTAATATTCTTAATAGTCGAAAATAGCATTAAGCCTCTTTCTACATGAGAGAGGGCTTTATATAGGATATAAAATGCGACTGTTAGATAACGGAGAGATCGCAGGATGCATAACCTCGTAATGTCATGTGCTATTTACATAATTACAGATTGCTCCCTAGTATTTTTTTTTTCCCTTGAATTATATTTTTTGTTGCTCAGAATGTCTTAAGCATATATTTGTTTGTTTGGAATTTACCAGACTGACATGATAGATGCTATGAATGATGAACAATTAAAAGAGTACCTGCAAAACAGACCTGAAGAACTGAAGTCTGTGAAGACACATAAAAGCAAGCCAAGGCAAAGGGTAAGAAAAATTTTGGATTTTTTGTTTGGGATAATTTTTGTCACTTAAAAAAATTTCCAAATTATGTTAGTAGAAATTTATAAAAATTCGCTTTTATAGACAAAAATTCAAAATCATGCTTTTTTTTTTGTTTATAAAAAATTATCATTTTTTTAGAAATAAATTGCAAGATAGGTTAGCTTTGTATTTATCGGAGAATACAATTCTTATAATCCAATGTGCTACCATGAAAAACATGTCTTTAAAGAAACTTCTAACTTATTTCTTGTTTTTTTATAATTTTTTAAAATAAATTCTAAGAATTTTTATTAAATTGGTTTAGTGTTTTTCAATAGAAAAATTTATTACTATTTATTTAAGCTACAAATTTAAAAAAGAACTTTAAAAAACTTGAAATAAATCATTTACTTTCGGTTTCAAACCGAAGTAAAACCAAAATTGGCAGTTCTAAAACATCTTGAAAACTGCCTAAAAGTTGTTCTGTTTCAGTTCCACATTTCCTATAAATTGGAACTGACAAATTTAAAATCGAAATCGATGGTTCTAAAATTGTAGTCATGCCTACTCCAAAATTTTTCAATTTCATTGTTTTTTATTAATAATTAATAATAAAATTTAAAAACCATTAAATTTTATTCCAAAAATATTCTTTAATCCTAGATTTTATTTTTCAAATTACTCTATTAAATATGAGGTTCGGTTTATTTTTAAATTCCTTGAATTACATAAAATTTATGGAATTGACATTTTACCGAACCAAATTACCTCATAGTATAATGTCTCATTTTCATATGCTGGTACAGTTTTTGAAAAGACCAATTTCTGTTAGAAACTTAAAATGGAGAAAGAAAAAGTCTAAACACGTTAGGAAGATACATATATCATAATTTCTCATCATTTTTTATCAAAATAAAGTACAATTTGCCCGTTGAACTTGTCATTCGCGATCAAAAAGCTACAAAATCATTCTTTTAGCTCAGTTTACCCTTAACTTGTAATTCTTACTCAATTTGTCGAACAAAGCCTAAATTCTTGCAAGAATTTGGGCAAATCGTGCGAGAATTTACCTAATTCAGAGGTTTATTATGCAAATTTAACTTAAGTTGCAAGTTAAAGGGGTAAATTAGACAAAAAAGTCAATTTTATAGCTTTTTGCTCATTGAAAGGATTTTATTTCTTTCTTATTTGAGAAGGAGATTTATATATATAGACCTTACGTTTGCTTCTTCCTTTTTGTAATTGATAAGAGCTAGTGATAATGTAGGTCCAACAAGTTAGGAAGACTAAATCTTCAACCTCTACCGGAATAATGGCTTCCGTATGGAAATTCCACAAAGAAGAAGAGGATTAAAAACAGCTAGCAAAGCCATGGAGGAAACTAGACCTCTCTCTCTCTCTCTCTCTCTCTCTCTCTCTCTCTATATATATATATATATATATATTAAAGGTATAACTAAAGAGTCAATCTTATCATATAGTTTAATCAAGAATTCTCAAGTTGCTAATATATTATTATTATTAGTAGTAATATTTAAATTATGAGAATATTTAAGTTTCACATTTGCCTGTTTTTATCCAACTTTTTGTGTTTATGGTAACCTAGTATGGGATTTTCAATAAAAGATTTACTTATGACCACTCATAGTTATAGTTTAAACAAAAAAAAAAAAAAAAAAAAAAAAAAAAAAAAAAAAGGAACTAATAATTTCCTTAACGAGCATTCAGATGGTTAGATTCAAATCAAATCGAACCAGTTTAAATTGAATAAATCAAATCGAATTAAATCAATTGGTGTACATAACCAAATTAAAGTGAACCCATTTGACTTTTAACTATTTTAAAGCAGAATGAACTTATTTTTTGCTTAATAAAAAGCCAAACTGAATTGAACCAAAGATTTTTAATTTGTCCATTAACTGAAGTCAAACCAGATATGTTAAATATCAAACCGATACAATTCGATGAGTTTTACCAAATTGCGATGCAGCCTTACATATATAATGCTACTACCTACAAATAATGAAATAAAAGTCCAGGTTTCACAAGTGAAATATGGCTGATTGTTACTCCCTTTGTCATAAAATATAAAACATTCAAGGTTTTGCACGAGAATTTTAAAGAATATAATTCTCTTAAATTATAACAAAATCAAGAGTAATTTGACCAAATTATCTTTTATCTCAACACCAAGAATAACTTATTAGATAGTTATTATATCTAAGGGCAACATTAGAAAAAATATTATTTATTACTTCTTAAAATACTCAAAACAACTTATATTCTGAGACAAAATAATCACCAAAAACGACTTATATTTTGAGACAGAGGGTGTGTATATAGGCACAGATCCATATGCAAAGAGTTGACATGAGAAAACGAAGATTCTCAAACCTTAGACCAAGTCAGTGGCCATGTCACAGACAATAAGTAATGAAGCAATTCGGTAAGCTAATTCATCAGAAATCAAATTAAATACTTTCCATGACAGCAAGAAAAGTATAACAATTGGCTAATAGTTGTATCAAACAATTGACTTCAATGTTAATAATATATCATTAACCAAACCATTTCATATAAATGATATTAGCAAACTTGCAATCTACCACAAAAACACAATCAAACTGTTTTTCTTTGAAATTTTAAACACATTCAGCAAAGTAAGAGGACAAATGGCCGAAGGTGGTGTTACCTTTCTGCTCGACAAGCTATCATCCCTACTCCATGACGAGATCAAGCCATTAAGAGGTGTTCGTGAAGAGCTTGACTACATCAGATGTGAATTGGAACGAATTCAAGCTTTCCTGAGAGCTGCAGACGTGATTGAGAGCAGCAATCCTGTACTTAAAAATAAATGGTTCCGACAATTGAGGGATGTTATTTATGACATTGAAGACATCCTTGATAAGTTCACGATTCAGTTAAGACATGATCATGAGAATAAATTCTACAGTCCCCTCCACAAAATCATTTCCTACCTGAAGGATATTAAGGTTCGTCACCAATTTATATCTGAAGTACGAGACATTAAGTCCAGAATCAGCATAGTTTTTGAGAGATATCAGAGTTTCGATCAGAGAAACAGTACCTTAGCCAGAGGAGCTGCAGACAACACGTGCTTTACTTACCGAGGGGATGCTCTTCTACTAGAAGAAAGTGAACTTGTTGGTGTCGACAAGCACAAGAGCCAGTTGATTGGGTGGTTAGTAAAGGATGGTCCAAGGCTCAAAGTTGTGTCAGTGGTAGGAATGGGAGGATTAGGGAAAACGACCATTATAAAACGAGTGTATGACGATGGTGAAGTGAAGAAACACTTTGACAGCCGTGCTTGGATCAATGTTTCACAATCATTCAAGATAGATGAAATGCTTAAAGACATGATTTACCAACTCTTTGATGGAGTTAACAAACAAGCTCCTCAAGGAATGGAAACAATGAATAGTCATCGGCTAAAAATCACAATTAAGGAATTTCTCCAGCAAAGTAGATATCTGCTCGTCCTTGATGATATATGGGGCAGAGATGCATGGGATGCTATCAAACATGCCTTTCCTAACAACAATCAAGGCAGCCGAGTATTGCTAACAACACGTAATGCTGAAGTGGCCTCTGCAACCTGCATAGAGTCCAAAGGCAATATCTATGTGCTAGAGCCTTTGTCTGATAAAGAGTCTTGGACTTTGTTCTGTAAGAAAACATTTCGGCAGAATCTATCCCCACCTCACCTGGAGGTACTTTCTCGTCAAATTGTGCAAAGATGCAGCGGACTACCTCTTGCAATTGTAGCCATGAGTGGAATATTGGCTACAAAAGACTGGAGCAGAATAGATGAATGGGAGAAGTTGGCCAGCAACCTCTGGGCTGAAATTGGAGGCACTGATATACAACAAAGCATGGCAAAAATACTGTTACTTGGTTACAATGATCTGCCATACTATCTCAAGTCTTGTTTCCTATACTTGAGCATATTTCCTGAGGACCATTCGATAGAGTGTATGAGACTAATTCATCTATGGATTGCTGAAGGATTTGTCAAAAAAGTTGCTGGAAAAACACTAGAAGAAGTAGCAGAAGCTTACCTGAATGAGCTTTTGACCAGAAGTTTGATCCAAGTTGCACAAACAACAAGTGATGGAAGGATCCACTCATGCCGCATCCATGGCCTTGTGCGTGAGATTATTCTCTTAAAATCTAGAGATCAAAATCTCATGACAGTAACTAGCGAACAAAATGACATGTGGCCTGAAAGAATCAGATGCCTGTCAATCCATAACACAATGAAACATGCAAAAGTAGGCAACAGTCTCACAAAACTCCGTTCTTTATTAATCTTCGGGGTGGAAGATTCATTATCCGCAACATCAATGCCTTTATTGTTTAGTGGTGATTTGAAGCTCCTCACAGTGTTAGATCTGAGAGGCACACTTTTGGAGGTGGTTCCAGATGGACTTTTCAAAATGATTCACTTGAGATATCTGAGCTTAAGAGATACCAAAGTCAAAAGTCTTCCAAGTTCTATTGGGAAGCTTAGAAATCTTGAGACATTAGATCTTAAGCGCACTGGTGTTGCTGAATTGCCTCCTGAGATTTCAAAACTTCAACAGCTACGCCACTTACTTGTGTACCGATATGAGACAGAGCCTTATATGCCTTATCACTACCTAAATGGATTTAAGGCACCACTTAGGATTGGAGAGTTGCAATCCTTGCAAAAGCTGTGTTTTGTTGAGTCAAATGACAGCAATGGCATTTTGGGAGAGCTAGCACGGCTACAACAGCTAAAGAGATTAGGCATTACAAAATTGAAAAAAGAAGATGGGGAAGCATTGTGCTCTTCCATTGAAACACTTAGAAACCTCCGTTCACTGAATGTTCATTCAGTGGAAGAAGAAGAGATCATCGATATGCAATATTTATCTTCACCCCCAAAGTTTCTTCAGCGGCTATACTTACATGGACGTTTAGAGGAGCTACCCTCTTGGATAAGTTCACTTCACAGCCTTGTCAAGCTCTATTTGAGGTGGAGTCACTTAAGGGATGGTTTGTGTGAGTCTCTTGGAGATTTGCCAAATTTAGTAGAACTTCAACTTCGTCAAGCATTCAAAGGACAAACCTTAAGTTTCAAGGCTGGAACCTTTCAGAAACTGAAAATTTTGTTTCTTGATGAGTTAGAAGAACTTAGATGGTTGGAAATGGAGAAAGGAGCTATGCCTATACTAGGAGAACTTACTATTAGCCGCAGTCAGTTCTTGGAGGAGGTACCGTCTGGTATTCAGCACCTCAAAGACCTCAAAACAATAAAGTTTTTTGACATGCCTGATGAATTAAACAAGATGATTATGGCTAAGAGACAAGATACAGACTCTTGGAATCTTTCACATGTCCCACAAATCTATTTTATTAAATGGAAAAAAAGTTGTTGGGAAAGGACTATCCTTTCAATAGGTAGTGCATCGAATAAAACAGCAAGCAAGTGAAAAACTGAGTTTTGCAATATCGATCTGTGAATTTCAAGCACAGATTTAGAGCATATCAGCAATAAATAAATGGAAGAATAAACATGGGGATATAGAATTATGCAAACTTGCGGATCTATCTATAGATGGAAGATTTATATTTTTCGCGGTTGCCATTCTATTGTTTTTGGGTTCTGATTTGTGTATCATTTTGCAAATCCTGATCTATATTTCCTTTTGAGTATGTTGTGTTCAATCCATTCTCTGATTGCAAGTTGTAATTATTCTCAATTGTAACTGTGATATGTAAAGTTAGGCTTGGATTTATTTTTCAATGAAGCTATCTTCTACACTATATTTTGCAGCTTTTTGTTCACTGGTTCTACAATTTCAAACATAAAACTAGCCAGAGAATTGCAATAAGCTGATAACTTTTGCAAAATCATGAAACCACAAAAATGGTTAGAGAGGACAATGTGTTCAATCAATTTTTAATAGTAGGCTCACTTTATTTCAAATATTTGAAATTGAGAATTAATGTAAACATCTAAACCATGTGCAAAAGAATCTGTCTCTCTAACACATGCCAGCACATGCACACTACAGAAAGGTTGGGAATGATTTGTCTTCAGTAGCAAAAGGAGCTAGGTAATCGCAAAGGAAGTAGTCATCAACTCAAAATCTGTTGGCTGTTCTGCATGGGAAGTTTCTACATCTATTGGCCATTTCTACTTACAAAGGAATGACGCAACCTGGAAAGGCACATATAGACATATTCTTCCCTTATTTTTTTTCCCCATCTGCAGAAACTTGCACTATTATAATGTAGTGCAGGACTTTCTTTGTAATTGCAGGATACTTCCATAATGTGGAATAGTCCAACTTTGAGAAGATAACTTAAGCATGGTACATTTTAGCTCACCTGCATATTTCTATCTTTCCACCTCAAAAGCTAAACACATTTCAAAAGCCTATGGGGTTAATCTTGTGTGAATCAATTTTCTGATTGCAAGTCATGTCAGTTGAAATCACTGACAAATAATATAAAAATTATTACCAATATAACAAAAAGAAATTATCAAAGAATTTGCCAAAAGCTCAAGTTGTTGGCAAAAAACTTCATAGAATAAAAAATAAGGAAAATTTATAGTTTTACAAGCCAAGTAGTATACAAAAGGACCCTAATGACCTGTTAAGTTATGATCTTAACCTTGAGCAAATCATGCTGCAGATTGGTTTCAATTCACCTGCAATGCTATTTGACCAATTTAGAACCTCAATTTGTAATAAACAAGAGGAAGAAAAGTACACTCCTTAGGGCATCTATAGTTGTGTTCAGAATCCGTCAATTTGTTTTAGCAGCGAAGTTTCTTAATCTAATGGCTCTTGAACCTAAATGTTTGACCAAATCCATAAAGAGAACAATATATAATGCTGGTAGGCCTGCCTTATTATGTACCGATACAAGGCACCCTCTTTTTAATATGACTATAAATATTTTTTTTCTATGGAAAAATGGGGAGCTATCTCTGCAGGCAGCTTTAAACAAACAATTAAAAAAAAAAAAAAAAAAAAATAGAAGACTGAAGTTGGAGAATATCTTTTGCAGATTCCTTGGTTGCCTTAAATTTAGGTTAAATATCATAATCAATATTCAGACATTCAATAGAATATCCCCAAATTATGATTTTCCTAACAATGTTGAATCCTTCTGAATCTCTATGATACGGAGTGTGGCATGGCATTACTCGATTTCTATATCTGTCTCATAGATATAGACCTTTTCAAATGTCAACGATCAAGGTTGCTATTTTAAAGAACTGATGATGAGATAAGAAACTTCTTGGAAACTTTCAAAGGATAGCCACAGCATACATCAGATTGAAAAGGTCAAGTAAATAGTCCTTGACATTTGATAACCACAGCATAAATCAGTTCCTAGTTTTCCAAATCTTTTTTGTTCTTCCTAAATAGATATAATAACAATGGATAGTACTTTCTTGGTTTCAAAGCAACGTTATGGGGAGGAAGCATCTGTCAGAGGAAAAATGAGAGAATTCACATTGTAGATTTAATGTGGGAAAATATTTTTCTATATTTGATTCATCAATAGGGACACATATATATACACATACAAGATACTATAAACCTATTTAGAATCTAACTCCTAATAGAGTTCTATTTACAACTCCTAATAGAGTTCTATTTACAACTAATCCTTAACACTCCCCCTCAAGTTGGAGCATAGATATTAATCATGCCTAACTTGTTACAAAGATAGTCAACCCGGGGTCCGTTTAAAGCTTTTGTAAAGATATCCCCTAACTGTTCACTTGTTTTAACATGTCCTGTAGAGATAACACCTTGTTGTATCTTTTCACGAATGAAATGACAATCAATCTCGATATGTTTTGTTCGTTCATGGAATACTGGATTTGATGCAATGTGAAGAGCAGCTTGATTATCACACCATAACTTTGCAGGCAAGGATGACTTGAAGCCAATTTCCTCTAACAACTGACGAATCCAAATTAATTCACAAGCAGATTGTGCCATAGCTCGATATTCTGATTCAGCACTCGATCGTGAGACTACATTTTGTTTCTTGCTCCTCCATGATATCAAGTTTCCACCTACAAAGATACAATATCCTGAAGTTGATCTTCTATCAACCTTCGAACCTGCCCAATCTGCATCTGAAAAACATTCAATGTTCAAATGCCTATGATTACTGTAAAGTAGGCCACGACCTGGATTACCTTTCAAATAGCACAAAATCTGTCCTAAAGCTTCCCAATGGATAACAGTAGGAGAAGACATAAACTGGCTCAAGACGTTCACAGAGTAAGCAATATCTGGACGTGTTACGGTAAGATAATTCAATTTGCCCACTAACCTTCTATACATCTCAGGATCATCAAATAGCTCACCACCAATTGAAAGTTGCATATTTGGAGTCATTGGAGCACTGCATGGCTTGGCACCCAACTTTCCAGTTTCCTTCAGTAAGTCAAGGACATACTTCCTTTGAGATAAGAAGATGCCTCTCTTACACCTAGATACTTCAATACCCAAAAAATACTTCAACAGTCCTAAGTCTTTTGTCTGGAACTGGGTCTGGAGAAATGATTTGAGTGATGTAATGCCGGCTGAATCACTCCCTGTAATAACAATGTCATCAACATAAACCACAAGTAGAATCAAACCAGTCTTAGTACTTCTGAAAAATACAGAATGATCAGAAGTACTCTTCTGCATGCCAAATTGATGTACCACATTGCAAAATCTACCAAACCAAGCTCGAGGACTCTGTTTTAGGCCATAAAGAGATTTTCGAAGTTTACACACTTTACCCGACTCCCCCTGAGCAACAAAGCCTGGTGGTTGCTCCATGTAAACTTCCTCCTGAAGATCCCCATGAAGAAAGGCATTTTTAACGTCCAGCTGATGTAAAGGCCAGTCAAAAGTAGCTGCTAATGAAATAAATAAACGAACAGAAGACAATTTGGCAACAGGAGAAAAAGTATTAGAATAATCAAGGCCATAGATCTGAGAATAGCCCTTTGCAACTAATCGAGCCTTGAGACGAGCAACAGTCCCATCAGGATTCACTTTAACGGTGAAAACCCACTTACAACCAATAGCTTTCTTACCTGCCGGGAGAGGCACAAGATCCCAAGTACCATTAGTATCTAAGGCAGCCATCTCCTCTTTCATTGCTGCACACCAACCAGGATGAGACAAAGCTTGGACAACAGTTTTAGGAATAGAGACAGAGTCTAAGTTACTTACAAAACAACGAGATGAAGAAGAAAGATGATCATAACTAACAAAAGAGGAAATAGGGTAGGTACACTGGCGTTTACCTTTTCGAAGAGCAATGGGAAGGTCAAGGTCTGACTGGGGAGTGGATGGCACAGGCTCAGGTTGAGTGGAGAGAACTGGATCTTCTGTTGAAACGGCAGGTGGAGGAAGTGAGTCAAGAGTCCCTAGTCTCCTGGAATAAACCTGTTCAAAACGAGGGCGTGTAGATGCTGGTGCAGGAGTGGGCATAGGAGCAGACACTGGAGTAGGAGCAGGAGCAAGGTCAGGAATACGAGCAGGAGCAGGAGATTTATGAACTTGCTGGATAGCATAGACTAAAAGGTCATCATCCTCCCCCTCACTCTTATGTATAGAAGAAGGAAAAAATGGAGTATTCTCAAAAAATGTGACATCTGCAGAAATAAGATAACGGTCAAGATCGGGAGAGAAACAACGATACCCTTTTTGATGCCGAGAATACCCAAGGAAAACACAACGAAGGGACTTTGGATCTAATTTGGAAACCTGTGGACGAACATCACGAACAAAACAAGTACAACCAAAAATACGAGGTTCAATGGGGAATAAAAGTTTAGAAGGAAACAAGACATTATAAGGAATTGCACCATTAAGCACAGAAGAAGGCATGCGATTAATCAAAAAACATGCAGTAGAGACAGCATCAGCCCAAAAATGTTTAGGGACCTTCCTTTGGAATAAAAGTGCCCTAGCAACCTCAAGAAGATGTCGATTCTTTCTTTCTGCAACCCCATTTTGAGAAGGAGTATCAACACAAGACGTTTGATGGAGAATACCATTTTGTGACATATAAGATTGGAAGGAACTAGATAGGTATTCTTTAGCATTATCACTGTGCAATATGCGAATAGAAGTATTAAATTGAGTTTTAATTTCAGCACAAAAAGAACAAAAAATAGAGAATATCTCAGAACGAGTTTTCATTAAAAATAACCAAGTAACACGAGAATAATCATCCACGAAAGTTACAAAATACCGAAAGCCAGTTTTAGAAATAACAGGACATGGACCACAAACATCAGAATGAACTAACTCAAAAGGGGATGAAACCCGTTTATTGACTCGAGGAACTAAAGGTAAACGATGATGTTTGGCAAATTGACAAGATTCACATTCTAAACTTGATAAAGACTGAAACTGCGGACACAACTTCTTTAAAGTAGACAATGATGGATGACCCAAACGACAATGAACCTCAAGAGGAGATAGAGCACCAGCACAAGCCAGAGATAATGAAACGTGTTCATCCAGAAGATAAAGGCCACTAGACTCACGTCCTCTACCAATAATCCGCTTCGTCAAAAGATCCTGAAACACACAATAAGTAGGATAAAATTTGACACAACAATTCAGCATACGAGTAATTTTGCTAACAGATAATAGATTAAACGAAAAACAGAAGACAATGGAAGAGATGGAATGGGATTGGCAGTGCCAATACACTTGACAGGAGATGTGGACCCATCAGCTAGAGTAACATGACGATTAAATTGTTTAGGTTCTTTTAATGAGGATAAGAGACTAGGGTTACCTGTCATGTGATCGGTGCAACCAGAATCAATGACCCACTCTGATGAGGTAGACATAAGACAGGAAGGAGGAGTACCTGAGTTGGCAGCAGCAGCAATTGAGGAATCAGTAGACTTAGAGGAACGGTATCTAGAGAGCTCAGCATACTCCGCAACAGAAATTGTTACATTGTTGTCAGAAGAAGTAACTGCATAATCTTGATGTGCCATATTTACCCTTGGTGGCTTATTTATTAGTTTCTTGCAATACCGTTTAGTGTGACCAGGTTCATGACAATAATGACAGATAAGAATGCTTGTCTCCCGAGTGATTGGTCCAGTACCACGGTTATTTCCTCCTCTTCCTCTGTTTCCTGGCTGTCTAGCTACTTGATTATGACTCACAAGGGCACTATTATCAGAAGGGGAAGGTGTATGAGAACCTTCAGTACGTAGCAATCTAGCAAAAGTCTCCTGAAGAGAGGTAACATCACTGCCTGAAAGAACTTGTGATTTGGCAGTTTCAAAAACTGGAGCAAGACCTGCAAGAAAACTCATCACAGCCATTTGTTCTCGTTGCGTTTGTTGAACCTTAACATCGGGACTAAAAGGCAATAAAACATTAAGTTCCTCGTAAATCTTTTTAAATTCCATGAAATAAGCTGTAAGGGGCATATCTCGCTAGTCAGCCCGATAAAATCCTTTGCAGACCTCATACATACGAGACAGATTACCTTTTCCCGAATACAAGAATTCAAGATATTCCATTAATTCTTTAACAAACTCACAATGATTGATTAATCCAACTACTTCACTGTCAATAGAATTGCGAATCAGTAGAAATAACTTAGCATCTTCCCTGAGCCAACGTTGCCTAGTGTCATCAGTTGGTGGATCATCAATTAGATGATCATCTTTTTCAACACTTCGCAAATAAATTCGAATTGTCTTACTCCAATCTAAATAATTATTTCCTTTCAATTTATGTTCTGTGATCTTATTCATTGCTGGGATCAATTCAGTAATAGTAGTTTTAGAATCTGTAGTTGGAGGATCCATTATTAATAAAAACTAAATCCCCTACCAGCAACGCAGAAACAGACACCAAAAAAATAGTCTTTCAATGCAAACAGGAGCGAAAGGTAACCTGAAACGCCAAATTGACAAAACTGAGTACGCCCCTACCAAAATGTCGCCGGATCGGAAAAACAACCACCTGAGTAGACTGCTGACAGAAAAACGAAGCCAGAACACAATTTCCGATCACCGGAAACAGCTGGACGCGCCGCCACGTGGTACTGTAGCAGAATCTTGTATCGGCGCGTGAAGCCCACGCGCAGGGAATCCGGTGACCGGATTCTAGGGAAAGACCGATCGGCAGCTGGAGCAACTCCTGGAGTGGACGGTGAGACAAAAAAGTGACCCTAGAACAGTCACCAACACTGACAGCCACCACCTGCAGGAAATCCGGTGACCGGATTTTGAGGGAACGCCGGAATTTTCTATGCAAACGGCAAAAAATCAAGTTTAAAGAGCCACAGGCTCTGATACCATGTAGATTTAATGTGGGAAAATATTTTTCTATATTTGATTCATCAATAGGGACACATATATATACACATACAAGATACTATAAACCTATTTAGAATCTAACTCCTAATAGAGTTCTATTTACAACTCCTAATAGAGTTCTATTTACAACTCCTAATAGAGTTCTATTTACAACTAATCCTTAACACACATTTTAACTGTCAAATCAGTTACTCAACTTAGATGACATTGACTTTATATCGGTATTGAAGATTATAGATAAAAATATGGCTTCAATCAAGGTTATATGAATTCTCTATTGCATTAAAATACACATTTTGTACTACAAAAAACTGAAAGGTCAACCCTATGAGCATGCCATATTAATTTGGATGAAATGTAGGCATAACATTTGCAGTTTAGAAGAATGAAGGTCAACAGGTTAATGTTCCATATTTAAGGAACACATTTACATTTTTTCACATCCAGAAATTTCTTGAGGGGGAGAAAACCATAAACAAAATTGCAAAATCAACACAATCTAGAGTATAAAAAATTTGGGGCAGAGGTTACAATTAGAAAAGGAAAGAAACAATGGCTGAATATGCAGCTCTTCCTTTCCTATTGGACAAGTTGTATTCCCTACTTCAAGGAGGAGTACAACACTTCGATGGAGTTCATGAAGAAGTTGATTTCATTAGAAGCAAATTAGAGTATATGAGGACATTCTACAGAGCAGCTATTACAAGAGAGAAGATGGAGCCAGAACTTGAAATGTTTGTTGGAAAATTGAGAGATGTTATTTTTATCATCGAAGATATTCTCAATCAGCTTACACCGCAGGATGCAAATAATAATGGGCATGGATTCTGCTCCTTTCCTCGTAAGATGTCTAGTTCTTTCAAGAAACAGACTGCTTACCGCCGATATGCTGCCCACATACATGAGATCAAATTGGAGGTCGACATGATTCTGGATCGACTACAAAAAAATGAGATTCTTGAGAAGGACAAAGGTTCAACCTCAAGTTCTGCAATTGAAACCTTGCGTGATTATCGAGAACAAGCCCTTCTTCTGGATGAGCATGAGCTAGTAGGCATCGAGGAGCCTCGAAAGCAGTTGATTGATTGGTTGGTAGATGGTGATTCCAAACTTAAAGTTATTGCAATAGGTGGGATGGGAGGATTGGGGAAGACTACAGTAGCAAAGAAAGTCTATGATGACCCTAGAGTGAAGAAACATTTTCAGTTCCATGTTTGGATCACCGTTTCAGAGTTGTTTAAGATCGATGACCTGCTAAAAGACATATTGCAGCAGCTGTATGCTGAGATCAAGCAATTGGTCCCTCGAGAAGTGGAGACTATGAAGACTAACCAGCTGAAAGAAATAGTGAAAAAGTTTCTCTGGCAAAGTTTATACATACTTGTTTTAGATGATGTATGGACTGTTGGTGCATGGAATTCTATCAAATCTGTATTACCTAGAGGTAATGGTGGCAGAGTAATGCTCACGACTAGAAATGCTGCTGTAGCTTCTTCCTCTTCCAAGGAATTCAATGGCCACAATTTTAATTTGAAACCTTTGTCTTGGAAGGAGTCTGAAGAACTGTTCTTTAGGAGGACATTTAAAGAAGACATCTGCCCACCTCATCTTCAGAAAGTTTCTCAAAGTATCTTAGGAAAATGTGAGGGGCTACCACTCGCGATAATTGCAATCAGTGGTCTTTTGATTACCAAGAACAAAAACCTAACAGATGAGTGGGAGATGGTAAATAGGAGCCTTGGCGCAGAACTGAGAGATAATAATGAAATCGAGTTCATGAAGGAAATTTTATCTCTCAGTTATGAAAAATTGCCTTATAATGTAAAATCTTGTTTCTTATACCTTAGCATCTTTCCAGAGAATCATCCTATTGAGTGTGTGAGACTGATTCGCCTGTGGGTAGCAGAAAGATTTGCAGAAGCAGTGGAAGGGAGAACAGCAGAAGAAGTTGCTGAAGGATACCTCAAGCTGCTTTGGGAACGAAACTTGATCCAAGTGGCAGAGAAAAGAAGTGATGGAAGAGTCAAAAAATGTCGTGTCCATGATATCCTACACAGGATTTCCATTTTGAAGTCAAGAGGTCAAAACTTTGCTGCAATAGCTAAACAACAAGATGATATCTGGTCTGAAACCATTCGACGGCTATCTGTACATAATACATTACAGAACATGCAGCAGATCGAGAATGTTAGACAAATCCGCTCCTTGTTCATGTTTGGGTTGACAAATCCTCTATCATCCGTAAGCACATCGGTCCCTGAAAGCTTTAAGATGCTTAATGTACTGGATCTGCAAGGTGCACCTCTAGAGAAATTTCCATCTGAAATTGTGAAGCTATCATTCCTCAGATACCTAAGTTTGAGAAATACCAAGGTGGAAATAATTCCACCTTCCATTGGGAAGCTTCGAAACCTACAGACTCTGGACCTCAAACAGTCCTATGTCAGTAAATTGCCTAGTACAATCCTGAAGCTCAAAAAACTTCGTCATCTGCTTGTGTATCGATATATAATTGAACCTTACGCTCACTTCAATTATAAATATGGATTTGAGGCACCTCTAACCATAGGAGATTTGCAATCCCTACAAAAGCTCTGCTTTATAGAGGCAAAAAAAGAAAGCCCTATTACAATGACCGAGTTGGGGAGACTGAAAGAGCTGAGGAGGTTAGGCATCATCAAGTTGAGAAGAGAAGATGGGAAAGATCTGTGCTTTTCCATTGAAAAGCTAGATAAGCTCCGCGCATTGTCTATCACCGCTGTCAAAGAGGAAGAGGTCATTGACCTGCAATGCAAAATTTCTCCTCCACCACATCTTAAAAGGTTGTACTTGACTGGCCGTCTTGAAAAGCTACCAGAATGGATACTCTTAGCTCACAGCCTGGTTAAATTATTTATTAAAGGGAGTAGACTGAAGCAAGATCCATTTGAGCATCTTCAAAATCTGCTGAATCTGATTCATCTTGAATTACTTCAGGTTTTTGATGGAGAGGTTGTAACTTTTGCTTCTGGAGGGTTTCAGAAGCTTCAGATTTTAGGTCTTGATAAATTCAATGATCTGAAAAGCATAGATGTGGAGAAGGGAGCAATGCCTCGCCTTGAGAAACTCATCATCCAGCGCTGCAACTCCTTGAGGAAGGTTCCTTCAGGTATTGAGTATCTAACTAAACTAAAGGTGCTTGAGTTTTTTGAAATGCCTGAAGAACTGATTGGGACGTTACGTCCGAATGAACAAGGGGAAGATTATTTCAGAGTTGCACACATC
This sequence comes from Jatropha curcas, assembly GCF_041381405.1. NCBI lineage: Eukaryota > Viridiplantae > Streptophyta > Magnoliopsida > Malpighiales > Euphorbiaceae > Jatropha > Jatropha curcas. Next base: position 21,042,811 of record NC_143159.1, read on the forward strand.
CCACAAGTTTATTCTACCTACTGGAGTGAGCGAAGAGTTTGGGATATTCATTTAGGAAGGTATTGTGAAGGAGAGAGCTCCTCCAACCCCAGAGTTGAAAAAAACAGCCATGAACCTCTTGATTGTTGGAAATAATGGAAGAAAGGATGGCAGATTGCCTTAAGGAAAATGCATATCCATTCAAAACCTAGTTAACTTCATTGCTCCAGATGAAATTTTTAAATAAATAGTAGGAAAGATCAAAGTCAAAATCTAGGAAACACATGAAATTAAGGGATATTCTAAGCAAGGAGAAGAAAGAATTCATGCTATCGAGCTACAGAGTTGCTGTTGTAAAGCTTAGGTAGCTTTTGGCAAAGGATTTCAAAATAAGATTGCTTAACTTAATTTTGTAATGGTTGAAAATTCAAGAATTATTTTTATTTTTTGTTTTGTGCACTGCTTAACATTTGTTTATCCATTTTTGTTAGGCTTAGATACAGAAAAAGTACCTCATTTTTAGCACTTCTTTTGTAATTCTATTGCAAAGTTAAAATTTTGACAATTCGCACATAAAAATTTCAAATGTTGCAGTTCTGTTGTCAAAGTTTACTTCTTTGTTACGCATCATGTGAAAAAATTAAAATGTAAATATTTCATGCCAACAACAATTGATTTTGGGTTCAATAAGATAATTAATAAAAACATATTAAATTTAAGATTATAGCATCAGTAAATTGAGGTGTTATTTCACCAAATTGGATCAGTTAAGAATTAAAAAACTTCAAAACATTTTTCAGAAAATTGCCAAAATAAAAAAAATTCATGATGGGATTACAAAAGGCGCTAAAGCAGCGACTTTCTGTCATTAAGCCTTTCTGTTACGCAGTTTTAGTTTAAGGTTCATATGCAGTGCTTTTAACTATGGAGAGGCCTTACTTTCTTCATATAGCTTTTTAGCATGTCCTCCCACTCGGTTATGATTTTTTCTGATAATGAATTTTATTTCAATTATCAAAAAAAGGTTGCAATTATTGTTTCTACCTTTCTGCAGTTTTAATCTTGTCTTGTCATTTCACACGTTTAGATTATTTCATTTTCTATTTGTTGGAGCTTTTTAAGAATAAATAGATGATAACTGTAAGCAATGGTCATAGCAATCCTCATGAAAACTGCTACGAGTTTTGGAAGGTAATCTATACTCAGTTGAAAAATAATTATCTTAAACTATTATGAGAAAAATATAGGAGAAGTGAGATGCAACAAATGCATCAAACAATGTGTAAGTTTCACAAACATTCATCAGAAAGGATGTGCCCTTGCACCAGTATCTATTCAACAAGGAGATGGCTTCTAGACCTTCTTCTCTAATTTCCCCCAAATCACAGAACAAACTCATTGTAGAGTGCAAAATAAGGAAAATCCACTAAAGGCTTTTCCCTTTTCTACTTATCTCTGCCTCACAGCAGCAATTAGAAAGAATGGCATCAATGTGGTTCAAAAATAAAAAGACGTGATAGGATCTGTCTCTCTTATTTATTTATTTATTTTAGAAATATGTGTTAGGATCTGTCGATTGTTCAATAAGTCAAATAAGTTTTTTACTAGTTAGTTAGTCAATTGCTCATTAGCTAGTTAGTCAGTCATCTCCTGAACATGTATTAGATATCTTTCCAGAAAATAAATCATCAGATACTCAAACGAATTACTATTTTCTTCTATTCCACTATATTAAGAGGGCTAAGAGAATTATATTTATCTGTATATTTATGAATCAATGCTACAAGTATATATACAAGTAATTCCTATACTAATTACGAATATAAATCCCTAAGATAATGCTATTCATATAAATATGTTTGACTTTCCTAATTTACACAAAATATAATATATTATTGACTTTCCTTTACCCTCTATTTTCACTCACTCTCTCCTGGCTTCCTCTATTTTCTCCGCCTCTGCTCCCAAATATTAAAGTTAGGCTTGATAATATGAGGTCTCAAGAAATTGTTATTGTAAAATTTAATCCTTCAGACTGTTTTCTAATTCAATCAAACCTAGCAAGGAAGAATGAAGCATTGATGCAGAAATTAAAAGGCTCAAGGATCTTGAAGAGCATAAGATCAGATCAAGTTCAAGAATCAACAATTTCTGCCTTTCAAAAAAGAATTCCAGTACGGCTCAGAAAGAAGGGTGAATTTCAAATAACTCAAGCCAAACGATAAGTACCTGCCACCGAGTTTTGCTGTTGAGAAGACTGGTGAGATCCAGAAGGAAAATCAACAGGTGTTGCCAACTATGGTAGCCTCTTGAACAACACACTGTCGGGGAAAATGATCAAGACTTTACTTTATAACTATTTCACTGATGAAATTCAGGTATTTCAGTTATTCCCTTTCAACTAACCAAACTAGAAACTGAAAGAAAAAAAAAATAAATATCTTACAAAATATTAATCAACCAAAACAAAAAACCCAAAGTCTTTAAAACTGAATGTTTTAGGATCATTTCTGTTTCTAGTTTTTTGTTTTTGTTTTTCTAAAACAGAAGTTTGTTCCTTCCATATCAAGCTGAGAAAACAAGCAAAAAATTGCTTTCTGTAGTTTTTATTTGTAAGAAGCAAGCTTCTCTGTTTCAAAAACCAAAGGATTCCAACCATGAAATGTGAAATGATAAAGTTTTGGAGCAATTAGTTCCATTCAAAACTATGACTCTGATTATCGGCTCATTACATGATTTCCAATGATTTGAGATTCAAAACATGAATACAAAAGGGTGACATTCGTCGAACACTATACCTCCAAGTTTCATAGTCTGTAATCTAAGGACAAGTAAAGAAAACTTGACATGAAAAAAAAAACCCACAAACCTAACTCTCAAAGCTCGTAGAAATGGAATCTCCAAATCAGAAATCAACTCCAATTCAATGATTCACCTCCAATAAAATAATGTGGAAACTAAATTGGATCAAAAGGAGCGGTATTCATTGGAGTTCCTTTCACTTGATGCCTAATGCCATAATTAAATCAGGGGATTGTATTAATAAGAAAGGAATTAAACATAGGATTACGAATCCAGATTTGGAAGAGAAGCCAAACGCATATCCAACTTTTTGATAAAACGCAGCTTCTCACGGCGTTTATGAAAGAGAAAAAGCGGCGGAGAAGTGATTCTGAAAGTTGGCCTGAAAGTTGGCAGGACCGCAGTTGCTAGTTAGTTAGTTAGCTAGTTAGTTATGGTGCAAATTCCCTAAACGGAGCGTTTAAAAACACTAGTATTAATTAACTGGTTATAATTACTCATGCTTTAAAAATTATAATTATAGTATAATATAATTTCTAATAGATAATTATGTTACCTAATTAGATAAAATAAGAAGAGCATAAAAAAATTAATATATATAATCTGAAAAAATTAGATGTTAATAAATTAAATATAACTTTAACGAAATATGAGATCAAAGAAAATAAAATTTAATGTAAAATTTTATTAATGTTTATTAAAGTAAATATGTTAAAATTGAGTTTTATGAATAAATAGATTAAAATAAATACATAATTTAGTTTTATGAAGAAATAGATAAAAATAAATGCATAAAGCACATTAACCAAAATCCACATTAACCACATTGAAAATAGATAAAAAAATACTAATATATCTATATATATAAAGCTGAAACAAAGAGAAGATTCAACCGTCTCTCTTTGTCTACACGTAACTATCTATCGTAAAATACTCTATTTGAATTGCTTAAATTATAAATTACCTAAAATTTAATTCATAATACGGTACTTTTCTTCTTTTTTTTTTTTATTTCTTTGATTTTTGTTGTTTTTTATTTTATTTGTTGTTCTAAATTTATTTACATGTTTTTATACCGGACTGGTATTTATTTATTTTTAGTAAAAAGTGTTTTAATATGTATTATTTTTAGGTTTTTATTGCTATAGCTTCATTGAAATTATTAAACTCACAGGTGTAGGCTTTTATATTCATTGATTCTTCAATTATGTATATATGCATAATAGATGTAAGTTTTTTTTTTTTTTTTTTTTTTTTGGTCTTTTACTAATACCTTTTGAATTTGAGAAGCATTTATTTATTTTCTGTCATCATTTAACTTTTTGGTTGATTTACTTATACACACTTCCATTTATATTTATATTTTTGTCTTAATAATTAATGCACTCTTCACTTATATGTATGTCAAGGGTATGTATTTCTCTCATTGAGGAGGTTCACTTTAATAAGTTAATGATGGAGTAAGCACCACCAACTCCAGCAATACTATGAATATATATTGTTTTTTTTTTTTTTTTTTTTTTTTGGTTCAGTGTATTTTTGAGAATATATATATAAGATAGCCTTTAAAGTTTTATAAAATTTTCCTCTTTTAAAATTTTTCAAATAAGTATATCTAGATAACTATATTTCGAATTTTTTGAATTTAATCTAATAGATTTATATATTTCTCCATCTATTTTTAGTACGAGTTCTCTATCTAAAATTTGTCTCATGATAATCTTAAGAAGAAACCTAAGTTTTTCAACTATTCCATTTGATCTCTTTTTTTTTTTTTTTCTTTTAATTTTTATTCATCTGGCCAATTGATCAAATATTAAGGTTTTACTCTATTGAATGGTATTTATTACGGTTATAATACAATGGTTTTAATCATTTTGTTAATTGTTTAGGTTTTTTTTATTCGGTTATGAAATTATTATTCAATTTAGATGAATTCTTAGAATTTAAATATTGTGATCATTTAAATTATAAATTTTCAAGTTTTTTTTAAGCTAATATGTTAAAAATGAGTCTTTGTGCTCACTATTAAAAATGTCAATTAAAGTTTTTAATTTAAATTATGTATTAATACTGGGGTGTGAAGCACAGGTTCATGACTAGTAAATAAATATGTATGTAAAGCATTTTGCAAAATTCCATGTAAAAAGTAAATAATACAAAAATAAATAAACAACAATACAATATATCATTTTTGCTTTAATGGTTTCTTTTTTTTATGTGTGTAAGCTACTAGTATTCAAACCCCATTACTAAGGACGACTTAATCTGGTTTGGGGCTTTGTCATAGTTAAGACTCATCATCTCTCCTGTAGGTGCATTTAGTGGAGATCGAACCTGAGAATTCTTTTCATATGTCCAAACTGCATTGTCAACTGAGTCACAACCATATGTTAATTTAATGTGTTATTGTCAGTTGAAGCCTTCAAATAGCTAAGCTTGCACTTTTTGTCTCATAAGTTGTTCTTGTTTTCCCAAAAATATTTATCGTGATAATATAATATAATATAATCTCCATAAAATTATTAAAATTGCTATGTTGAAATTTTGGAAGGAAAAATGGAAATGCACAAGATGATTAACAATATTTAGCACTTTATGTTTTGCACTCCAAAATGATTAACAATGTTTAACACTTCTTGTTTTGCACTACCTTGAATTAACAAAAGAATGTGCCTATTTATAGGCTTACAAGTGAATCAAAGAAGATCTAAAAATACTCCTAAAAATCTTCAATCCTAATAACAGAAATATCAAATTCTATGCAGAATATCTGCACTAAATAAAATTGAAATCTCAACAGATTTTTCATAATATTATTTTGAATTAATCCTAACATTCTCTCTTAATTCAAACATAGTATTTTTATTACAATAATTAACAATTAAAATTTTTAATCTAGCATTTGAAGCACTTCCCTTCAATTAACTTTGTTGAAGCACCTCTCTCCAACTCATCATTTTGATGCACTTCTCACCAAATATTGATACACTTCTCATCAAACTAGCAATTTTTTTTTTTTTTTGAAGCACTTCTCTTCAAATATTGATGCACTTCTCATCACTTTCTTTTATTTTGGAGCACATCTCTCCAATGTTCTCTTGGAGCACTTCTCTCCAATTTTCTCTTGGAGCACATCTCTCCAATACTCAAAGAAGAGTTCCTTTCTCTTGCACAAATTTTGATTGATTTTTATACCTACAATCTTTTTGAATATGAAGGCAGGTTTTTGCTTTGAATTTTTTTTGGCTTTTTCTTCGCTATGATTCTTAATTTGAACCATCGTTGGGTTGGATGGCAATGGAGGGATTTCTTTTTCTGTTTCAACATGCTCCCATAAGTCATAAGCTTGTAAATAAGCTTTCATTTTAATAGCCCATAGCTGATAATTTTCACCAACAAAAATTGGAAGGGAAGAAAATGGAATAGTGTTTGTGGCCATTTAACAGACAGGCTCTGATACCATGTTGAAATTTTGGAAGGAAGAATGGAAATGCACAAGATGATTAACAATATTTAGCACTTCATGTTTTGCACTCCAAAATGATTAACAATGTTTAACACTTCTTGTTTTGCACTACCTTGAATTAACAAAAGAATGTGCCTATTTATAGGCTTACAAGTGAATCAAAGAAAATCTAAAAATACTCCTAAAAATCTTCAATCCTAATAACAGAAATATCAAATTCTATGCAGAATATCTGCACTAAATAAAATTGAAATCTCAACAGATTTTTCATAATATTATTTTGAATTAATCCTAACATGCTATACTTTTGATTTTCGTTTCTTTTCTCTAGACATAGAGAATCTTTTTCTGTTTGGAAAGTTATTTCAATGGTTGAGATTTTTTGAATGGGAGTTATAATTGAACTTAAAATACATGTTAGTCCACTAATTTTCTCTTAGCTTTGTTATACTATATTTGCTATTGTATTATTTTTTTTAATTTTAAAAAATATCAAGATTCTCCATTAAGTGAATATTTTTAAGTCGAAATTTAATATAATAAGATATTCTCAATAGTTAATACGAGCGTATAACCCACGTGATACGCTAGTTAATTATCATAAATTATCTATATTTTTATACTATATATAAATGTGAAAATAAAGGAAATAATAAGATTTCCGATAGTATCCTTAAAGAAATTTAGACTGTGCTAAAATAACTTTAGTTGTAGCCAATTAAAAAATTACATTTTATTAATGGATTAAATATATTTATAAACATTATTTTTAAATAAATACATATAGATATTTAAGCAAATTTTTATTTTTTAAATTTATTTAGGCCAAAATTCAAAATACCAAGAATTGTCAGTAGCAAACTTTTGGACAGATAAAAGGTTTTTTTGGATTTGTGGAACACGTAAAACATTATTCAAACGAAAAGTTTTAGAAAAAGAAAAATGCCATTACCTGTATGTGAAATCAGAAGACCTTGTCCACATATAATTGATCATTGCTAGTGTAGTCATAAACAACACTTAAAGATTGAATATCTGGAATAATATGGCAATGGGCAGCAGTATCAGGAAACCACGACAGAGAAGAAGAAACATTAGAATAGTTGGCCATGGCATTGAAAGATGAACCAATAGATGGAGATGCAGAGTTATGGATAGGACGAGAAAAATTTGGCCCAAAATTGTGAGAAATGTGTTGCCTGCAATTTTGATTGCCTTGAGAACATTGATAACAACGCCAGCATGTAAGAGCAATATGATTTCGATACCCACAGATTTGGCAAGCACCTCCATGACCCTGTTGTGAGGTCCCTCCAACATGTGGGACCCACACAAGTTTGAAAAAAAAAAGAAAGAAGAAGATGTGTGTTGTTGTGGACCCACACACAAAGTTTGAACGAAGAAAAGAAAAAAATAACACGTTTATTTTGTTATTCAAAGGACGGTGCCAAACAAAGAAAGAAAGAAAAAAAAAAGGGAAAAGTGCACGCGTGATTAACTCGTCCACCGCGGCCCCGTCTCGTATAAAAAGGAGAAGGTTTTGCTTCATTAAGGCGTATAAAAACATAGAAGCAATACACACTATTAGGTGTAGAAAATTTTAGGAAAGGGTTCCTAAAATTGGGAAAGAGAGAAAATAGTGAGGATTGTAATTTTGGGGTGTTTTTGGAAAACACTTTGTGTGCCACTATTTTTGTAATCTCTTGTGTACCTACTATTTTTAGTAGAAGAATTATTCAGAGTTTTTGTCCCGTGGATGTAGCCCATAACAGTTGAAGGGTGAACCACGTAAATCTCGGTGTTCTTATTTTTTCATCTGGCATTTACGGTAATTATTTAATTTTTACCGTGGTTATTATTTCTGGTGGATTCAATCGTTAATATCCAATACGTAATTATTGGAGCATTTTTCCGTGGGCCCTACTCGGGATCAGTTAGAATCCCAACAGACCCTTGTGGGGAATGATTAGAAACATTCTTTGGCTGAAAGTTATTTGATGGTGGTGTGGGTAAAAGGGGAACTGAAGACTTTAAGGATAAATTTGCAATAGATTCATTAGAACTTTGAAGAAGGATTTTATTGTTAAAGTTACAGCTCCATTGAAGAAATTGATGCAAGTGTTGTTGATAATTTTTGGAGGTATTTTATTAAAGTCTTTTAGATTTGTTGTACTTTGTTGAAGTCAAGAAGTAGTTGAACTACCTTGCTTTTAGGTAGGTTTGGTGAACAACCTTCCTTGACTTATGGAAGGTTGGTGAACAAACTTTAGAATGACTCTACTATAAATGTTTACATTATGCTGTAATGGAATTAATGAGAAGTGAATATTTGTTTCTCCACACATACAAAAGCTGCAGATTTTTCCTTTTCTGCAGAATTTTCCTTCTCTTCCTTAATTTTCTGCTCTTCTAAACCAACAAGTGGTATCAGAGCTTCCTTGATCTTAAAGGACTGTGTGTGTGTTTGTGTGAAAATCATAGAGAAAGCCACCAAATAAACCAGAATTTGTGAAGTTTTTCTGTTTATTTGCTTTTCCTCAAATGACTTCCAGTAGCATGTCTCTTTCACCACCTCATTTTAATGGGGAAAACTATCATGTTTGGTCTGTGAAGATGAGAGCTTCTTTCAAGGGGATTGGATTATGGCAGTATGTGGAGGAAAACAGAGTACCTCCACCTCTTAATCAAAATCTAACCCTTCAGCAGATTAGACGACATGAAGAAGAGGTTGCTAAGGCTGCAAAAGCTCTGTCCTATATCCATGCAGCTGTTGCAGATCCTATCTTCACCAAAATTATGACATGTGAGACAGCACATGAAGCTTGGGAGAAGTTAAAAATTGAGTATCATGGATCTGAAAAAACTAGACAGATGCAGATATTTAATTTAAGAAAAGAATTTGAAATGTTGAAAATGAAAGAAAATGAAAAGGTGAAAGTTTACGTTGATAGAGTTATGAAAATTGTAAACCAAATTCGATTGTTGGGAGAAGAGTTAGAAGAGAAGAGAATTGTGGAGAAAGTTATGGTGACTCTCCCTGAAAAATTTGAAGCCAAGATTTCTTCTCTTGAAGAAACTTGGGACATGTGACAAATATCATTGAATGTGCTTTCAAATGCTCTACAAGCTGTAGAACAAAGAAAAGTCTATAGGGAAGAAGAAACCATTGGAGAGAAGGCTCTTGTTGTGACTCATAAAACAAAAATACAATAAGGAGGTTCAAGAGGCCAGCAAACTGACAGAAAACCAAAAATGAAGAAGAATTTCAGAAAAAATTGGAGGAAGGACAGATTTCCACCTTGTCCACATTGCAAAAAAACAAACCACACTGAGAACTACTGCTGGTTCAGACCTGGAGCTCAATGTAAGGTGTGTAAGCAATTTGGTCACACCGAGAAAGTTTGTTCTACAAACCAGAATCAGCAAACACAAGCCCATCATGCACAAGTCACCGAAAATTCTGAAAAGTATGAAGAACAACTATTTGCAGTAAATGAAATTGAAAAATGTGGTGTCTCAATTGAAGCTAAAGAAGCATGGCTTGTTGATAGTGGCTGCACTAACCACATGACACCAAACTTGGTAAATTTCGATAGCTTGGATACAACCTATTCTTCAAAAGTCAGACTTGGAGATGGTAGGCTTGTTGATGTCAAAGGCAAAGGAGATGTGATTGTACAAACTCCTTCAGGTACAAAGCTTGTTTCCGATGTTCTTTACGTACCGGAACTAAATCAAAGCTTGTTTTCGGTTGGTCAATTGCTAGATAAGAATTACAGTTTGCTATTTAAAGATAAAACTTGTGAAATAAGTGATCCTTCTGGCTCAAAGTTATTTGCTGTCAAAATGAACCGGAGAAGCTTTCCTCTACATTTAAGAAATTTTGAAGAAGAATCTTGCTTGAGTCATAAAGAAGAATCTGATTTGTGGCATAAGAGACTTGGTCACACCAATCTCAATTCATTAAAATTGCTACAATCCAAGAAGTTAGTTGCTGATTTGCCATCTGTAGTTGAAGACAGCAGTATATGTGAAATATGTCAGTTAGGCAAACTCAGCCAAACACCATTCCCAACTGATCAAGCATGGAGAGCTTCTATGAAACTTGAATTAATACACACTGATGTGTGTGGCCCTATGAGTGTCTTATCTTACAATGGCAGCAAGTATTTTCTATTGTTTATTGATGACTACACCAGATTCTGCTAGGTATATTTCCTCCAATTCAAATCTGAAGTTTTCAAAATGTTCTTGAAGTTTAAATCAATGGTAGAGAATCAAGCTGGCTCCCCAATCAAGATTTTAAGATCTGATAATGGGGCTGAATTTACATCCAATCAATTCAAGCAATATTTGCAAGAAGCGGGCATTCACCATCAATTAACAGTAGCTTACACACCTCAACAAAATGGTGTAAGTGAAAGAAAAAATCGATCTGTGATGAATATGGCGAGATGTCTCTTGTTTGAGAAAAATCTACCTAAAGTTCTTTGGGTTGAAGCTGTAAACACTGTTGTATATCTTCAAAATCGGCTTCCAACCAAAGCTATTGATGGCAAAACTGTTAAGAATTAAACTCAAATAATTCAATAATAACCTAGATCGTGCAAACCACTAGATTCAACAAAATAGATTGAATAAGAAAAGGTTGCGTACCTGACATCGTTGTTCGTCGATCTTGATGTATAGAATTAGGTTTGCAGCCTTCCAGAGAATTGAAGAATCGATTTAGCGGAAGCAATACGAAAGGAACGTAAAACTGAATCGTATTCAACTCCTCTGGGGACCACGACCTTTATATACCTGTAGGGTTAGTACAATTCCTATTTCGGTCCTTTAACGAAATAGGAATTATATAATGGTCTCTACACTTAATATCTATAATTAGTTGATACCTTAATAGTCAATTATTCACAATCAAGACCACATTTAAAATTGACTTTACAATTGTACTGCTGTACATATTTAATTTTACATATTAAGCCCACAATAGAAAATTAAATCCAACAATCTCCCACTTGGGCGAACATATGTTAAATAAAATACATACACCAAAATGAGCTCAACAAACGCAGTCATACACGGTATCCAAAAACAATCTCGTCCATTAGTTATATTGATAAAGAGCTGAAGAAACATTCGCCATATATCTTATGACTAAGTTCATCATCAACTACATTACCAATATCCCTAAATGACATAGATTCATTATAGAAGTGTAGCATGAAAACTAAATGCAATGTGATCATCATGTCTGTTTCCAACTGGTCACCAACAAAAGTGAGATCAAGCAAAACAATAATAATAATACAGAGTGTAACCATCAACCAAAATGAGTACTCAACAAAATTTCATAATAAAACATATCCAAAACAAAATAGAGCATTCAAAAATATAATGTATACATAAAGAGCAAACTCCCACTAAAACTAGACAGTCTCAAACAAAACGATACCCATATGAGCGGTGTGCTCATGGAAAACTTTCGGTATCACTGCCTTTGTAAGCGGATCCGCAATCATAGAGTTTGTTCCAATATGCTCTAAGGATATCTGTCCACTCAGTACCCTCTCCTTCACAGCCAAGAACTTAATCTCAATGTGTTTTGATAGAGAAGAGCTCCTGTTGTTGGAGAATAAAACGGCTGACCTGCTGTCACAATACAACTTTAGTGGTCTTTCTATTCCACCTACTACACGCAACCCAGTGACAAGGTTTCTCAGCCAAATAGCTTGATTGGATGCCTCATAAGATGCTACAAATTCAGCTTCCATGGTGGAGGTTGCTACTAGAGTTTGTTTCACACTCTTCCAAGAAATAGCACCACCAGCCAATAGAAAAACGTAGCCAGATGTGGATTTTCTACTGTCTTGGCATCCAGCGAAATCAGAATCAGTATACCCAATGATCTCAAGCTGATCTGATCTCCTATATGTGAGCATATGTCCCTTAGTCCTCTGAAGATATCTCATGACTCTTTTGGCTGCTTTCCAATGATCCATTCCTAGATTGCTGAGATATCTACCTAACATGCCAACTATAAAAGAAATGTCTGGACGAGTACAAACTTGAACATACATAAGACTTCCTACAGCTGACGCATAAGGAACCTTTTGCATTTCCTGAATTTCAAGTTCACTCTTTGGACATTGTTGATTACTAAATTTATCACCTTTTGCAATAGGGGTATCCAATGGTCTAGAATTCTGCATACTAAATCTCTTGAGCACTTTATCAATATAGCTCTTTTGTGATAATCCAAGAATACCTCGAGAATGGTCTCGATGTATCTGAATCCCTAAAACAAAAGAAGCTTCACCTAAATCTTTCATCTCAAAATGCTTTGAAAGAAAAACTTTGGTTTCATGCAGCAAGACTTTACAATTAGTAGCAAGAAGTATGTCATCCACATATAAGACAAAAAAGATGAACCTACTCCCACTGAACTTATGGTACACACAATTTTCAACAGCATTTGCCTCAAAGTCAAACGAGACAATTACTTGGTTGAACTTAAAGTACCATTGACGAGAAGCTTGCTTGAGTCCATAAATGGATTTCTTTAATTTGCATACCAGATGTTTTGGATCTCCAATTACAAAATTTTCTGGTTGCACCATATATATTCTTTCATCAATGTCGCCATTGAGAAACGCAGTCTTAACATCCATTTGATGAAGCTCAAGATCAAGATTTGTAACTAAGGCCATGATTGTCCTAAAAGAATCCTTCGAAGAAACTGGAGAGAAGGTTTCTTTATAGTCAATCCCTTCCTTTTGAGTAAAGCCTTTTGCTACAAGACGTGCTTTATATCTTTCCACATTACCTTGAGAATCCCTTTTGGTTTTAAATATCCATTTGCAACCAATGAGTTTCTTTCCTTCAGGTAATTGAACAAGATCCCAAACTTGATTGTCTTGCATAGACTTATACTCTTCGTTCATTGCCTCAATCCACTTATGAGAGTCAGAACTCTGCATGGCATGATAGAAACTAACTGGATCATCATCTATCATGTCTACAGTATCCTCATGTTCTTGAAGAAACACTATATAATCATCTGGAATAGCACTTCTTCTCTCCCTAGTAGATCTCCTCAAAGGCATTTGAACAGGCTCTAATTCTTGAGGTTGTTGAATTTGTTCTTGAGGAAGAATAGCATTGTCTGGAATTGGATCTTGAATAGCTACAGGAGCAACTGGAGTCTGTACGCTATCAGAAACAACAAAAGGAATGAGAACCAAATCATCCTTACTTGGTTCCTCTTCAAAGACAATGTTTCTTTCTTTATTTCTCCCTCCAAAATCAACATCCTCAAAAAATGTTGCAATTCTCGTTTCAAAAAAAGTTCTGGAAGTAGGATTATAAAACTTGTAACCCCTAGACCGCTCAGAATATCCAACAAAGTAGCTGCTGATAGTTTTGGAGTCCAGTTTTGTTTCATTCGGCTTGTAAGGCCTTGCTTCAGCTGGACATCCCCAAACATGAAGATGCTTTAGACTAGGCTTACGTCCAGTCCAAAGTTCATAAGGTGTTTTAGCAACTGCTTTAGATGGAATCCTATTGAGAAGATAAGCTGCTGTCTTTAACGCTTCACCCCACAGAGACTCTGGTAAAGTAGAATGACTAATCATACTCCTTACCATATCCATAAGAGTCCTATTACGTCTCTCAGATACACCATTCATGTTGGGTGTACCAGGCATTGTATATTGAGGGACAATTCCACATTCCTGTAGGAAGAGCGCAAAAGGTCCTGGACGTTGTTCGCCTGAACCGTCATATTTACCATAATATTCACCAACACGGTCAGATCGAACAGATTTAATCTTCTTTCCTAGTTGATTTTCAACTTCGGCTTTATAAGATTTGAACACGTCCAAAGACTTATATTTTTCATGAATGAGATATAAGTAACCATAACGAGAATAGTCATCAATGAATGATATAAAATATCTTTGGCCATTTCTAGCTGCAATATGGAATGGACCGCAAATATCTGTATGAATCAGTTCTAAAACATTGGATGACCGAATGGCACCTAGTCTCTTTTGTTTAGTCTGTTTTCCTTTAATACACTCAATACAAGAATCCAAACCTGTGTAATCAAGTGTATCTAAGATACCATCAGAAACAAGACGCTCAATTCTTGATTTGGATACATGACCCAAACGTCTATGCCAAAGTACAGCTGAGTTATCAATATTCAACTTTCTTTTGGTACCTCTTGTAGTAACATGCAGGGATTCATGATAACTAGTATCAATGTCTAACATATATAGATTATCACATTCATTCAAGCAACCAGTACCCAAAACTTTTGAATTCATAGATAAAGTAAATACAATGTCTCCAAAAGAACAATGAAAAGCAGATTTGTCCAAAAAGGAAACAGAAATCAAATTCCTTCTAAAAGAGGGAATAACAAAAGTATCTATAAGATCCAAAAAATAGCCAGTACTTAAACATAATCTAAAATGTCCAATTGCCTCCACTTCAACCAGATCGCCATTTCCCACATAGACGTATCTTTCACCGTCAGTTGGCTTTCTGTAGTTGAGGCAGCCCTGCAATGAAACACTTATATGAGCGGTAGCACCAGAATCCATCCAATAAGTGTTTTTAGGAGCTGAAGTTAAATTGATTTCACAACAGACTAAAACAAGGTACTTACCCTTCTTTGCAAGCCAAATAGCAAATTTAGGACAGTCCTTTCTCAAGTGATCCGTCTTTCCACAAAAGAAGCATTTTGGCACATAAGGCTTCTTTTGTACTGGATCTACAGCAGTAGCAGCAGCAGGTTTCTCAATAGCATTTTCAACAGTCTTTGCAAAAGGCCTCTTTCTTTTCTTGTTCTTGCCCTTCCCAGCTGAAGAAACAAAATGAGCACTCTCTCTTTTGTTAGAATTCATCTTTTCCTCCTCATCAACACAATGAGAAATGAGCTCATTAAGAGTCCATTTATTCGGCTGACAATTATAGGAAGTCCTAATTTGTCCATACTGAGAAGGAAGAGAATTCATAACCATATGGACTAAAAGGTCATCTGGTAAAGCCATACCCAGTGCCTTCAGTATCTTTGCAATCTGAGACATGCTAAGAATATGCTCTCGAACACCACCATTGCCAGCAAACTTCATGGAGGTTAATTTTCCTAAAAGTGTTCCCACTTCAGCTTTGTCATTCTTGACATAAGCCCTCTCTAGCTGGGCAAGATAGTTTTGAGCATTGTTCTTTTCAGCTGAGACAGAGTCTCGAACATGTTCTGGGACTCCTTTCTGCATGATCATCAGACCTAAGCGATTAGAACGCTCCCACTTCTCATACTGAAACCTTTGAACATCAGTGCTCGTATCAGTAAGAGGAGCAGGTTCGTCCATCCTGAATGCAAGATCCAAATCCATACAGCCAGAAAGATCATAATGTCTGATTTCCAAGACTCAAAATTTGATCCCTCAAGTTTAGGGACACAATCAGAATTAAATGACATGTTAGCTGACATCAGAGAAAATAAACAAATAAACAAGTATAAGCTCACAATCCACAAATGAAACAATTCACATAAGTAGAGATCAAAAAATGGAAATAAGATACATACACAACATTAACATTCTCATCTTTGGATGTAAAACATTAACTTGTAATAAGTATCTCAACGCAGCAATCAAATATTGATAACATAGTCCTGACAAATAATAAATCTTCCTTTGGGCCGATATATTATTGTCATGGAAAATAATTAAACAAATATCACATACTTATTGCCAAACATGTATTCAAAACTTAGCCAGATAGTAACCTTCCTTTGGGCCGATTAACTATCCGCAACGAATTCTAATACACCTGTCTAATATTCTAAAATAAATCAATTCAAGCAATAGAGGTCACTTTGGTGACTTATTGATCAAATCAATTTATTTTAACAAATATCAAACACAATAGGGACTTAATCACTCCAAAATTTAATCTCAAGTCGACAAATCAAATCATTTAATTGTAATTAAAACAAAACAATTGCAATTAAATGAATTGATTGTCTAAATATTCAATAATCTAAAATTATTTAGCCCAAAAAAAAAATTATAATCTAGTCTTTAAGTCACTAAATTAGAGACTAAGTTATAAAATAGGACTAAATAAATTTGAATAAATAAAGTTCGGGGTCTAATTTAATTAAATACATGTCCATGGGTCTAGACGAAAGAAAACAGAAAATTAAGAGCCTAATCTGAAGTTACAGAAAATTAGGGGCCTAATCTGAAGTTACAGAAACTTAGAGGCCTAATCTGAAGTTACAGAAAAATTAAGGACCTAATACGAAATTTTTCAGGGACCTAACTGTTATTTTTCATCTCTAACCCTAAAATCACAAAAGCGATTAAAGAGGAAAATAACAGGTGCCGCCGACTTCCTTTTTTTTTTTTTTTTTTTAATAAAATCCTGCTAAAAAAAAAAAAAAAAAAAACCAAACGAACAACTAATAGTCAATGGCATTAGTTCAAAACCTCTTACCTGTTCATGGGGAATCCGAAGAACAGTGAGAACAAAAAAAAAAAAATTTTTTTTTTTATTATTAAACAAAACCCTCAATCCGTAAACAGCAGGGTAAACAAATAATAAAATAATAATAAAAAAAAATACGAAAATCAATCTAAAATCTAGCAATTATGCACAAGGCTCTGATACCACTTGTTAAGAATTAAACTCAAATAATTCAATAATAACCTAGATCGTGCAAACCACTAGATTCAACAAAATAGATTGAATAAGAAAAGGTTGCGTACCTGACATCGTTGTTCGTCGATCTTGATGTATAGAATTAGGTTTGCAGCCTTCCAGAGAATTGAAGAATCGATTTAGCGGAAACAATACGAAAGGAACGTAAAACTGAATCGTATTCAACTCCTCTGGGGACCACGACCTTTATATACCTGTAGGGTTAGTACAATTCCTATTTCGGTCCTTTAACGAAATAGGAATTATATAATGGTCTCTACACTTAATATCTATAATTAGTTGATACCTCAATAGTCAATTATTCACAATCAAGACCACATTTAAAATTGACTTTACAATTATACTGCTGTACATATTTAATTTTACATATTAAGCCCACAATAGAAAATTAAATCCAACAAAAACTCCTTTTGAAAGCTGGTTTGGAGTTAAACCATCGGTAGGTCATCTCAAAATCTTTGGAAGCATATGTTATTCATTTATTCCAAATGCAAAAAGAGGAAAATTGGATCAACGAGCTGAAAAAGGAATTTTAGTAGGCTACAGTAGTGAATCCAAAACCTACAGAATTTTGAATCCTGTTACTAAACAGGTGTATGTCAGCAGGAGTGTCAAATTCGATGAGAAAGGTGAATGGGATTGGAGTAAAATGGAACCAGAAAATTCTAAATTAATTCTTGATTTTCAGCAAGAGCAAGAACTTCCAATTGACAATGAAGAAGAATCAGATGATGATGATTATGCAATTAGAGGAACCAGATCCCTAAAGGAAATTTACAGCAGATGTAATGTTGTCTCACTTGAACCAACTCAGGTGGATGAAGCCTTAAAATTGCCTGAGTGGAGAGCTGCCATGGAGGAGGAGTTGAAGATGATTATGAAGAACGAAACATGGATTTTAGTTCTTAGACCATTGAATAAGCATGTAATTGGAACTAAATGGGTATTCAAATTGAAATTAAATTTTGATGGCTCCATCAATAAGCACAAAGCAAGATATGTTGTTAAAGGCTACGCTCAACAACAAGGGGTTGATTTTACAGAAACCTTTGCACCAGTTGCAAGATTTGACACTATCAGATTGATTTTGGCACTAGCAGCAAGTGAAGGTTGGCAAGTCTTTCAATTGGATGTGAAATCAGCTTTCTTAAATGGTTCTTTGAAGGAAGAAGTGTATATTGAGCAGCCTGAAGGTTTTAATGATGGAAGCAATAGAGTGTGTTTGTTGAAGAAAGCACTCTATGGTTTAAAAAAGGCCCCAAGGGCCGGGTATGCCAAGATTGATCATTACTTGCTGAATTTGGGTTTTAAACGCAGCTTGAATGAGGCAACACTTTATGTAACTCAACAAGGAAGTGATGTGCTTATCGTTTCTGTGTACGTTGACGATCTACTTATCACAGGCAACAATTTACAATTAATTCAAGAATTCAGATTGAAGATGCAGCAGGTTTTTGAGATGAATGCTGTTGGCTTAATGTGTTATTTCGTTGGGATTGAAATTGTTCAAGATGAGCAAGGGATTTTTATTTCACAAAAGAAATTTGCTTGGGAGCTGCTTAAAAGGTTTGAATTTAGCAAATGCAAACCAGTGAGTACACCTACAGCCCATGGAATAAAATTGCAAAAGGATGATGGTTCTCACTCTATAGATGCTTCAAATTAAAGGAGAATGGTTGGTTCTTTGCTGTATTTATCTGTAACAAGACCAGATATCATGTTTGCAAAAAATTTACCGTCGAGATTCATGAATTCTCCAACTGAAAACCATCTTACAGCAGCCAAACGAGTTCTGAGATATGTGCGAGGGACTGCTGAATTTGGTTTGTTTTATAGAAGATTAAATGGTGTGAAGTTGTTGGGGTTCTCAGACAGTGATTGGGCTGGTTTATTGGATGATATGAAGAGCACTACTGGTTTTTGTTTTTCACTTGGTTCTGCTGTCATTTGCTGGGGAACAAGAAAGCAAGTTTCAGTTGCTCAATCAACTACAGAAGCAGAGTATGTTGCAGCAGCTAAATCAAGCTATTTAGTTGAGAAAGGTGTTAGTGGATCTGAATTTTCAGCAAGAAAATCCAACTAAAATACTTTGTGACAATAAATCAGCTGTTGCTATGGTTAAGAATCCAATCTTCCATGGAAAAACCAAGCATATAAAAATCAAGTACCATGCAATTCGTGAAGCTGAAAAAGAAAATGAAATTCAGATTGTTCATTGCAATTCTGAAGACCAAACAGCAGATATTTTCACCAAGGCATTGCAAAAACCAAGATTTGAATTTCTTAGGAATAGACTTGGTGTTTGTCTTAACTCTTGCATTAAGGAGGAGTGTTAAAGTTACAGCTACAGCTCCATTGAAGAAATTGATGCAAGTGTTGTTGATAGTTTTTGGAGGTATTTTATTAAAGTCATTTAGATTTGTTGTACTTTGTTGAAGTCAAGAAGTAGTTGAACTACCTTGCTTTTAGGTAGGTTTGGTGAACAACCTTCCTTGACTTATGGAAGGTTGGTGAACAAACTTTAGAATGGCTCTACTATAAATGTTTACATTATGCTGTAATGGAATTAATGAGAAGTGAATATTTGTTTCTCCACACATACAAAAGCTGTAGATTTTTCCTTTTCTACAGAATTTTCCTTCTCTTCCTTAATTTTCTGCTCTTCTAAACCAACATTTATGAGCAACTAGATGGCCATGTAGTTCATAAAAGGTAATTAGTTTAGGTCAAAGGTTGAGGAAAGTGATAAGAGGATGACATTTTGAGCTAATATTATGGTAAATGACGGTATTAAATTCGGCCGTAGAGATGGGCCGACCAGCTGCACTTAGCTATTAGATAAATCTTTTGCCTTTTAAAGAAATTGTGAAACAATTAGATCATTTTTCTTCAATCCTTAAAGTTCAATATGACGTTGCAATTGAAGATTTTCAGACACAAAACCAAAGGCTTTAGCTAAAGCAGTCCATACCGCATGAGAAGATTCAAGGCATGTAACATATGGGAATACTTCTTCAGTGAGAAAGGAAATAGCCAAGATTGTAACATTTGATCTTTTTTGAACCAAGTTATGAAATCTAGATTAGGGACAAAAATGGTAGGATCAATGGTGGAGGGGATAGTTTTTGGAGGAGAAGTTAGGGTACCATTAATAAAACCATATAGATCTTGATAATTAAGAATGGGTGTAAATGAGTTTTCCAAGCCAAATAATTTTTGGATGTTTAACTTAACAGACAAAATATGAGAAGAAGAGAGGAGGTAGCAGAGGGAGAAGGTATCACAATAAACCCTAAAGAAGTAGACATAATTGTTGTATATATTTTCTGAGTGCTTTATATGACTTTTTGCTGTAATATATATACAAATTACTAGTTCAAAGATA